>NW_026462019.1:0-69246 GCF_021730395.1 Mercenaria mercenaria | reverse complement strand
CCGGTATATCGTGTCGTAATTAATCTGGATATCGTGGTGGTGATTTTTTCGTATTTTTTTTCTCAGTTTACATACTATTATGTATGCGTGCATGCCGAATTTAGCCGAAAGAGTAGATATTTCTGTTATATATAATGTTGAGCTGATTAATGTGACTTTTACTGTCACTGTTTAAACTAGTAATTTCAATATTGTCCCGTAAGTATATCTTTAATGTACTTAGGTATTTTATATAAAAACAGATCATAAAGCAGTTGTACGAATAGAGAATATGCATTATAACGTGGTAAGAAAAGTCAAAATTCTAATGTTACACATGAATTTATTTAGTCAGAGCAAAATGGTGATAATCAAGAACAATGTTTCCAGAAATACTTTCTGGTAATGATCAAATATTCAAATGAATGATAAACATCTAACATAGCAACAACTGAATATAGGGAACTAACAAGAATTTGAGTTGCTGAACAATACGGATAATAGATAGCGGGAAAAAATATTGAAGGAAATGCCTTTTTTTGATATTACATAGTTTAATTCAGTAAAATTACAAGTTAAAAATCTCAACCGGTTTCACCATTAATATGGATCTTCAGGAGAAGATTAACATGAGTATTATTTAGTGTTTCTTCAAAACATTGGCTTAACATTATCTGGTTAATCTTTCCTTTCAGTATTTTAAGATAATCGAAACACATTCCCGCCTGCTCTACCTGTTTTATTCTGTTTTGTTTAAGTCACACCGAAACAGTTAAAGAATATGGTAATTTTCAAGTTTTGAATTGATAATGGAAGCTCCAGGCAAGGGCAGGCACCTAGATGGAACAAATAATCTTCGGTAAGCCAGCTGAATTGCTACCAATAATAATAATAAAAACTCAATGTGCATCGAATGATTTCAGACCCACAGAGGTGACAAGAATGTGATTCGAAGTCAGTGACTTTAACCATCGAGCCATGAATTGCTCTGAGACTGTCGCCATTGAATAAAAGTATTACACAATAAAATGCACTCTTCCTTTTTAACACCGCTCTTGTCGTGAAATTTTATCGTCTGTGTATAAAATGCCACGGGTAACTAATAAATCCGCGAGATTTTCTGTGAAATTCAGTTTGTACAGAATGTCCCGATGGAACATATAAAGCCCGTTTGTTTATCGCAAATTTTATTACTGTTGCTTTCTTTCCTTCTCCCCTTCTTATTAATAAGGTTGCAACACCATGTACTTGAAAATCATCCAAGTACAAATTACCTTCAGTTAATTGACTGCAGCTATATTTGCAATCACAATTTCATTTTCAATTGCCGCGCAGGTCTGCTTTTTACTTATTTTATCATTAAAGACAGACATACGTTTTGTATCAAACTGAAATAAAAAATAATCTGAAGGAAAAAGATGTGGAGAAGTCGTCTTACTTACAAGGCGTGCAGTCTGGCCTGGCAAAACACACTAGAGTTTGTAAACCCGTTTATTGTACACCTCCACCTTTTTATTTGTTTTGACCAATGAACATCGAACGAAATCTTCAAGGTTTGTTGATGTTAAAATGTAGCTGAATGAGTTTTTTGCTGCGCTTTTATAGAGCTGTGTAAATTAGTGAAAGTACACAATATAGCATTTTACAAAAAATACGGAATTTCCGTATTTACTTGTAAAGTACAAGTCGTGTTTTGTTCAGATTTTATATAGGTACTTAATAAAATAGGGTTATTATTACAATAGCTCGATCTGGGATTTTTTTATTATATACCTCCACCTTTTTGTTTGTTTATTTGTATTCGGACGAAATCTTAAATGTTTGTGATGTTTTTTGTTTTTGTTTGCGCTATTTATATAACTGTGTCAGCTCATGCATATTAATGAAAGTAGTCCGGCAACATACAATACGGAAGGTACCATACGGGATTTTAAGAAGGTTCAATATGGGATTTTTTCAGTGTGTTCGTATTTCTTTGTGAAATGCAAGCTGTATTTTTTTGACAGAATTTTTACAGGTATATAATAAATGATTATATACGTTGAGTGCTGAAAACATTTCAGCCCTGATCAGGTACTTCAAAAAATATCTAGTCTAAGATATATTTAATTTCCGTCGTGAAACAAACTATTTTTAGGTTTTGAACACAATTGTAGCTTTAAATGTTATCAGGTAATATATCTAACATGGCTATTCCTTGCAAGTGCGGCTTATATATTGTTCAAAATTTGTTGTAGCTAGCTCTGTTCACTACTCACGCAAAGATGAACGTCAGTGTTTGTGTTGTAGTCCTGTTTGTCTGTGTAACTATGGTAACTGCTGAAAGGCTTTGGAACCCCGATGGCGACAAGAAGATCTTGTTGTAAGTTATACGAAAACGTTGTCGTACATAAATTGCGTATTCATCTATTATAAAATTATATAATGTCATAAGCATGTCTTTGTACCAGGAGAAAATCACCAACTGACATTCTTTTCGCCAGCGATGACAACACAGCGTCATGTACCTTACCAGATAAACAGAGCATATTACATGAGTGTCTTTTCATATTGAATTTATAAAACGAGTTGAATAATTATCAGTTTCATTTAACGACTTTAATAAATTCAATATGGAAATATTCTTTTTATCACATGTTAGCTTTTCCTGGCGCAACATCAAAATTTTTACTTTCTTTAAATATTACAAAGAAGTCAATTCGACCAAAGTCTCCTATACTTTAAGTGACGTCGACGTCAAAGCCGGCAAAAACCCATCTGGCTCCACGTACGAAACGACGTTTATGCAAACTGAGATACAAATCTGCTTCCTTGATATTTGTTTGTTTTTTTCTTCTAGTATATTTCTCGATTTAAAATAAATTATTTTATCGAGAAACATAGATCAAATTATCTGTACTAATGTTAATGTCTTTCTTCATACTGACACTGATAATTTCCCAGAAAACCATTTTCTCTCTAGGCTCATCACAACAGAGTCATAGATAAGAGATATTGTAAATTTTTCAAGAAAGTGCTATTAAAAAGGACTTTATAGTAGAGATATTTGTTTTGAAGGACTCTAAGGACTGATGCAAGTCTAAGAAAAACGTAACCCTATAACATGCCCTAAAGATATATAACTAAACCGGAAGTCTCTTAAACGTCATGCCGTCATCTCCGTTTACTGATCTTTGTTTAAATAAGCTAGATCTACTAGAATTCTTAAGAAAGACTGCTACAAAGGAAGGATTCCGTTATTCTTTATTTATTCTAAAATACGATATGCATGGAAAATTATCATTACCACTTGTTGTAGATGCAGATGGGAATATCCAGCTCTCGGGTAACTATTTTGGCGGTATCGAGTCAGAGTAACCACCAAACCAGTTACCCACAACCAAATGTTCTCATCTACATCTGCAACTAGCGACAGATTATTACAGAAAAGCACAACATCTCAGACTAATTCTAAATGAATTAGTGCAATGCATCTTATATTTTCATTTCATGACTTTCTGATTTCACGTTTAGTCACTTGTCAGTTGTCAGTTGATATATTAAATTTATCACTTTATCACCAACAAAGTAAATCATTCAAAAGATTTCTCATATCAAGGGTTTTCCGATCCTCCTCCAAGAAACTACCCGAAATTTAAAACAGAAATTTGTCTGTATTTTTTTCTACTACATCCATTGTTTTTGCCTTCTTTGCATCTCTACTTTCAAACATTGGACGACCGCGTTCAGTCTTTCCACCAGCTCTTGTTATAGTTTATAGGTTCTACTGGGACCCAGTTCACAAAACTTTGAAAAAGTTCTTTGAAAAAACTGATAGTATCAAATCTTAATTTTGCATAATAGGGCTGCCGACATGAGAGGACCAAGTGGACCTTCCATTCAAAAGAGGCAAACTGAAAGTAATAAAGATGGAGTTAGACCATCAGGAAATTTTCTGGAAGTCGCTAAATCTGACTCGGTGGATTCGCCTGTTCCGGTGCGAACTTTTGAAGGTAGCGAGGCTTCAGAGATGAACTGGCCTGTCGGACCGTCAGGAAATCCGGCAATTGCTAGACCAAGTTTTGCTGGTCTGCTTGTGCGGATTCGACGTTCTGAAATAAGAGGGCCTTCCGGACAGTCTGAAATAAGAGGGTCTTCCGGACAGTCTGAAATAAGAGGGCCTTCTGGACAGTCTGGAATAAGAGGACCTTCTGGACAGTCTGAAATAAGAGGGCCTTCTGGACAGTATGAAATAAGAGGGCCTTCTGGGCAGTCTGAAATAAGAGGGCCTTCTGGACAGTCTGAAATAAGAGGACCTTCTGGATCACCAGCGGGGAGAGGTGAACAAGGATATGAAAACGAAAGAGGGCCAGCCGGACCATCAGGGAATCCCTTTGGTCCTGAACATCCGTCGTAGGAGAGAGGCAAAACTGGACCGTCAGGTAAACGTGGACGTTCGACAGGAAACAGAAGTGAACGAGAACGTCAATAAGGAGAGGAACTTCTCTGGGTCTAATACTACCATGAAGTCAAACCTATTTATTCTAGTTACAAACTAAAGAAAAGTTGTTTATATGTGCTGCTTCCATCAGAGAATAATACGTACTCGCCTCTTACATTTCTAAAATTACTTGTTTATTTAAGTTATTAGAAGCGTAATAAAGTACCTCCTTTTTGAAGTGTATTCAATTCTTACCATAAACCTACTTTTACTGCAATTCTCATGGGGGTCGTAGGTTCAAGCTCTACTGGGACCATCTTTCTTTCCTTATTTTCCTTTGTTCTAGTAAGTTTTTACTTATTTCAAGACTTATAATTGATTTATTGTACAAAAATGGAAAAAAATAATTTGATAAGCGATTTCTTGCTGTTCAAAGTGAATTTACTACTTAAACAGAAGGGGTAGAGTTACACATCTTTAAAAATATTGAGTTACATGCGGTAAAAGTTCTCTATTTTGCTTTCACTCTTTACTTTACATATCGTGGAAGAAATTTTGGTATATTTTACGTCTGCCCCAATGTTATTTTTGAATAAAGAAAGCAAAATTCACAGGAACACAGGATTCGACCTTATTTTTTCAATGTTGAAGTTAGAATTCTGTCTCATTAAATCCGTTTACTTGAGGCACCCTAGAAAAAATTATATTGACATTCTTATTTTGTGTTTTATAATTGTTTACCAATAGTTTGATGTTTTTTTTATTAAAATTAATGGTAAAATGAGTTCTCTGCAAACATTTTGGATAATGGCTATCACTTTGAAATTTGTCTCTACTTGAGCTTGTGGAGATACCATAAGTTACACAAAATTTATAAGGAACGGCACGGTAAAAGTTGTTTAAAAATTGCAAAACAGTGCGAAACAGGGTCACCTTTAAGAATACACCAAGCAAATGCCATTTTGTAAACATTACTATTAGGCATCTAAAACCTTAAATATTTATCAATTGCTCTTTCAATTTGTAATATTTACAACATATTACATCTTTAAAACTTTAGACTACTAAACATTGTGCGAAAATGTGTCTCATAACTGACAAATTTTAAATTAAAAAGCTTGCTGTTAAACTTCATTCAGCATTATTACATTTTTGACCACAGTGATCATGGCCTGCGAGGTACCTGGCCCTAAACTGTCGAATCTCCGTCGCTTATCAAGACCAAGTCTTATGTGAAGTTTGAGAAGCAGTTAAAAATGTTAAGCTTCCAAAACAAAAGTTTGCCGACGACAGGGCGAGTACAACAACAATCCTTATTCTTCGAATAATCGATGTAAAAAAGACAAAGGTACGGAATCCTGTTCGTGCTACATTAATTCTCGCCTCACCAACACGCGACAATGCGATTATTCTCGCATTGTCGCCTTGTCCCAAAACATATATGCATGCGAGATTTAACAATCCTCGCGAGGTTTTTAAGGCGATGATTATCGTCTTAATTTTCGCATGTCTTTCGTAATTCTCGCATCGGATAATTAAAATTCCGCTTAAACAATGATACATATTTGCTAGAATTAGTAAAACCTCGCATTGTCGCACGGTGTTAAGCGTTATTTCTTAGTATAGCACCGTGGATGAAAACTTCTGTTACACCGTTAAAAAGGACCGGGACTGTCATTAGAAATTTGTTTCGGTGTATTGATACATAATACCCGGGAAGAATTATATCGATCAATTATCCAGAAATTTTATCCCAAGCGACAGTGCAACGACATGCGAGGTTTTATTAATTCTCGCAACTATGTATCATTATTTAAGCGGAAATTCAATTTCCCGATACGAGAATTAAGAAAGACATGCGAAAATTAAGACGATAATTATCGACTCAAAAACATCGCGAGGATTATTAAATCTCGCATGTATATATGTTTTGGACAAGGCGACAATGCGATAATTATCGCGTTGTCGCCTGTTGGTGAGTCGAGAATTGAAGTGGCACGAACAGGATTCCGTACAGGTTATAATGCAGAAATTCGGTCAAAAATGTGCTTCCGTGGTGTAGAAGGAAAGAAGTCCCTAATAAATAGATCCCAATTTTTCCATTTTTCGCGCATTTGCGCGTAAAATCGGGGGCCAAATGGGCATTATTTCACTCGTGGAATGAATTTTACATAAAATAGGACACTTTTCGTGCTAATATTCGCATGTTTTCGAGTTGTTTACTTGAAAACAAAAGTAGGATGTTTATTCTGCGGACCGCTTTGTGAGGGTATCTGACTTCAGTTGACTTGCATTTCACTGCATACTATTCAACACCCCTTTTTCTTTTCGTTTTCTTGAAGCAAATGTATGGATATCTTGTGGAAAATAGGTCTACGACGCAGTGAAAATCTGGAAACTGTAACAAAATCGTTCTGAAGTAGCTGAATTTTATATGAAACAAAGAACAATTTCTTTTATTGGTACATGTATATAACATACAAAGGGGAAAAAACAGATGATGACAGCGCAGTACCATGTTATATAAACATTGCAAGCTTAAGTATGTACAGCAAATGCAAACATATATTTATGCGGAAAAAAAAAAGGTTTCAGATACAGATGCGGATACGAATAATCACGCTTCCCCAGTAAAACTTCTTCAAAGATGTCTTAAGGCAGAACAAAGGCTGTAGACATACATACGCTTAACCACGACTGCATATCAACGTGTTTGGACCATGTCTCCCCTAGGTTTGGCCATTTAAAGATACCGATTCCGGTATGCGAGATATGTAGCCTATGGGGACGATACGGTCTGCGTATTGGCGGTAAAGGCCAATATACATGACTGGACCGTTGATAGAATAGCTTTTGTTTATCATATTAAGCTACCTTATAGCTACTGTGCAGTACATAGATTGCATGTAAGTATAAGTATAAGAAATTGATTATTTACTTAAGTATTACTTAGGTAAGAAATTTATTTTACTTAAGTATATTTGTTATTCATAAAACAACTTAATAAGTAATTATTGGCTTTTATTGAGGACGAAAACATTAAGGATAACATGGTGTAATAGCCATACTTCATATCTTGTAACTGGATGGTAATATTTAAATGAAATTTGGTCACTTTAAAGACATTCAAAATTTTAAACGTTTCATTTATCATTTTTTGGGGAGATAATCGGTATTGAAGATAACATTGATGCCTATGGGAAATATATGATTTCTTTGATTATAAGAATCTGAACTTGAGTTTCGAGAAAGTTTTGCGGTAGAATGATTCTGATACAAATATCAAAAAGAAATCTAAAATTCCCCGTAGGGAAAAGGAGAAAATTATTTTTTTCTAGTTTTCAGGGGAGATAACTCATGAAAAACCAAAATTATAAGGGGATGTAATCTAAAGGAAATTTTTGAGAACTTTTGTCACTATATAACTTGTCAATATGCACCTTATTTCTATCATTTGACATTTTCAAAGCTTACATTATCAAACTGTATGTACGCGTTTGGTGAAATTGAGGCCTATTATGGGTAGTCATCCTTAAAAAAGACAACATTAATTTCAGACAGATACAACATGCACAATTATGTTTAAAGTGTTTTTATCTGAAAAACAACACTTTAATCGTACTCACGATGCCATTTTGTTTTCTGACTTAAGTCATTTCTTACGTATCTTAAGTTTAAGCTGTATTTTGAATAGGACTTAAGTTTTTTACTTAGACTTAAGCTGAAATCTCCACAAACTTAAGTAAAATCTTCAACTCAAGTCAAAACTTATACTTAAGATGCTTTATGAATACGGCCCCAGTTCTCACCTTTATAACCTGATTAAATTAGGGCTAAACAACAAAGTGATAAGATACAACAATATTTTTATTTTTAATAAATCAAGTTTTATTACAATAATATCTCATTATTACTGGATTTTTATTAAAAAATAAAAGAAAATGCATTCAGGCACCTTTTATAAATAATAAATCATGTGTTTTTTGAACAATGATATCTCTTTTTGATGTATTTTATTATAAATAAAAGAAAATGTATTTAGGTCACAACCGGGGAACTATATATTCCCAAATCACAGTGTAATACGCGGACTCAAAACACACAAACACAAAAATGAAAACAACAACAACAAAAAAAAAAAAAAAAAAAAAAAACAGTGTGGGACATGATAAGAAGCGCTTTCCCTTGGTGTGGCCTGAATGCATTTAAAATTTATAAAATCCTTCTGTACATTTCTGTACATATTTCTTTTTTTATTTATTAAAAATGCAACTGAAATCTTCTTAAATTTCTAATTAAATCCAGCGATGGTAATATTTTCTGGTTTTATTTTGTTAATTAGATAAAAAGATAATAATAATTGAATAAAAAAAATACTTTTCATTTCTCTTCTTCATTTTAAATAATTATTTTGTTCTTTATTAAAATACGGAGTTTTCTAAAGGGGTGAGAATTGCTTTGCTGTAAGAGTTATAATTTAATTGGTCAAGACATTAGTCAACATGACTGAGCAATTACAATAAGCATATTATCAACTAAAATAGTTTTGTGTATATTCTGAAAAACAATAAAATGCAAAACACAGAAAATAACCAATTATCTGTACATATCAATAAAATTTATGATCCTCTGACACGGACTACATGTCAAGTCTACAGGGGTTTTATGGACCCTTTTCAGACCGGACCAAACAGGATCCTGTTGATTGGGGATTAAGATGTCTGGCATTGTGGGGGTGGTGGTCACTTATATAGGAGATTTTCTTTGCCTTTAAAGGTGGATAATCAGATTTTGGCCATGTAACGGATTTGTTCGAAACTTTAGCATCTGATCATTTACACTCATTTATGTTCACTTAACACTTAATACAAATTAGATTTTCACTGGAGGTATTTTTAAAATTTCATTTTCCTATCCTGGTTGCCCAACCAAGGTAGAGTTATTTTATCATAAGTATAAATTTGATAAACATACTTTGCCTTAGGAAATGTATAAATATTAGACATATTGTAATATATTTGCAAAATATTTGCATTAAAAATTATGTATTTAGATGGAATTCAGTAGAAACGCAAGTTTGAAAAATTATTATTACCTCCCTTTGCCTATCTTGGTTGCGCAACCAAGATAGATTGGAACTAAATGAATTCAGAAGCTAAACACAGCTTTTAAACTTGCATTTTGGTTCAGATTGTTCAATAGTTGATATGTCTATCAAATGCAAATGTAAAACTAGACATTGTATTAAAATAAAAAGAAATACCCAGCTTTTTATATACTTTCATATTAAAGGGGAGTATTTACAAAATTTTATAAAAATAATAAAATATACATTTCAAATAGGAATCTAACTCTATGTAATCGGTCTTTTTGTTCCTTAAATAATTCTCTACCAGAATATACAAAAAGTAAAAAATGTCATTAAATTTAAATGTTTAAATGTGATTGACCAACTTTAAGTCGACCCCTGTAATAAAGAATTCCTATACACATCGTATAGGCCAATAAGGTCTAACTTGTCCCGGAAATTTAGTGACCGGATGTTTTAAGATTGTCTCGAAAGCCATTTGCATATACCGTGATAAAGCAAATATTTCGATTGTTCATATGATTTATTAATATACAATTACGTTACTTTTAGCAATTTCGGTAGTTATCTTATAAAATGCCGAAAATTCCATTTTCGCCGAGTTTTCCATGAGATAAGCAGCGCGTCAGTACATCAATTCCAGTGTAATAATTTAAACCTATATTAAGCTTGCACAATCCTTAAAATAAATTTTGGGTCATTGCTAAATCTTGTTCACATTGCGTCTGAGACTTGTCTCACAATTTTAGGCAGTTTGGTACACGATACAGAAAATAGAAAAAATCTTGTCCACACGTTGCACTACTTATATGTATACTGAAAATAGCAACATGTATTTCCGTTTTAATAAATGCAGTGGTCAAATTTGAAAACAGATTTTAGAATAAATTTAGTTCTATTCAAATCTTCTATTCATTAATTTGAAACTTTGAACTTACTTTTGCCATTCATGAATGTTAATAAAGTAATTGAAAAGGATTTATAAATACTATCGAAAAGTTGGAAGATTAAAGGTAAAATATCTACTTTGTTTATTTCCAAATTTCAGTTTTTCTTTTTATTGAACAATATTTACGTCAGGTTTGGGAATGCAGTTTTCAGACAAGTAATTGATATTCCCATTGGAACAAATTGTGCATCCCTTGTTGCAGATTTGTTTTTATATTGTTATGAAAGAGATTTTATGTTGGGCCTTTCTCCAGATACACAGGCAGACATTATTACTGCATTTAATAATACATCACGCTATCTGGATGATATACTTAATATGGATAATCCGCTTTGGTTTGCTCAGTTGGTAGATACTATTTATCCCAAGGAGCTGCAGTTAAATAAAACTAACAGTTAGGATACTACTGCTTCATTTCTAGATTAACATCTCTCTATTTACGACAATTTTATACATACCGAAATTTATGACAAGAGAGATAATCTTAATTTTATTATTGTAAATTTCCGACATTTTGATGGGGATGTACCCCAGGCTATATATGATATTATGTATTTATTTTCGCCTTCTCTTTCAGTTATGCTTGCATGCATTTGTATTTGTTTCCTTTTGCCTGCAGTTGTGCTGTCTTTAATTTCTTCATGTCGTGGTATTCTGTATGTACTTATTTTGCCTTGTCTTTCAGTTATGCTTGCATGTAGCTGTATTTGTAATTTTTTTCTAGCGGCTGTGTTTCCTTGAATTTTTTTTGCTGTCATTTAGTAGTTGCTGTTCGATTCACCTCATGTATGATCCTGAGATGATCACCTTTGGCTTTGTTTTAAATTATGCATTTTGTGCTGGTTTCGCTAGTTCAGTTTTTTTACATTTATCTTTAAAAGGCAGTTTTTAGGTCACCGACCTAGAACAGCAGCTATCATATGGTTTTTTATTTATCAGCATTACATTTAAATTGTTGTGGCCATGTCATCTTATGTTCTGTCATGTGCTAGTCTTAATGTCTTAAGGTTTGTCTTAATAACCAGATCTCACTGTTGTTGCTATGTTATCTTACGTTCTGTTTTATGCTAGAAATATTTTTTGATTAATCATATAAAATAGACTTATTAATGCTCACGGTACTTTTAATCATGTCTTTCTTTTACAGCTTGTTTTACTTTTGTTCCTTACAAAAGGCATATAGAGCAAATCACGCCAACATCTCGTTTTACCGGTGTATGAAACAGACAGCAGAAGGATAAAAATTGTGTCGTGAAAAACTTTCTATCAGATCGTTTGTTTATAATGATAATGGTGTGTTTAATGTTATTAGTATTTTCTACACTGGGAAGGATATGAATTTATCATTGGAAGTCTGAGAAATCAACAATTTGACCCGATTCGATTGATTACGTGCCTGCCGTATCGCCAGTGTAATACTTTAATAAGCGTCATTTGATTTGATCACGAGTGATCAAGTCAGCAAACGCTTCAATAAGATTACACGATGGCACGAGCAGTTACGATTGCCATTCTGTACATTTTATACTTCTTTGCTTAAAGTTTGAACATCACCATTCAATTTTGTTATGCATCCTCTAAACATTCACCATTTAATCAACTGATTTCTCCTTACCTACCGCTAATGTAAGTCATTCTTGACTTATATTGACTGAAGAACACTTGAAATATAACTAAGATAAGATTGAAAATAGATGAATTCTGAATTAACGTGCTGTTTTAAGACTTGCCTTTTGTTTCTGGTAGTGAAATATACCAATATTTGTCAAATGCAAATGTTAAACTAGAAATTATATATTGCGATCTGAGGAAATAGTCTGCAGCCCGCTATGTTTTTAATACAGTAAATTGGAAAACCCTAGAACAAGGAAGAAATCATTCCGCACTGGTTATGTTCTATAAGATAAGAACTGAATTAGTGGCAGTGAACCATCATCATCTCACACAGACACGAAGTTCAAACTACTTAACCACCAGTCCAAAAAATTGTACCATGCGATTTTTTCCCCCCAGGACTATCGGGCTATGGAACAATTATCCAGTCAAACCCCAGTTTGCAAACATTTGTCAGCGGGCTGGACTCACACTCTCTCGAATACTATAACCTACTGTTTTTAACTCTGTACTTTGGGTCTTTTATCTGTTTAACTTTGCACGTAACATTTTAGTTCCAAAATTTTGTAAAGACCATATAATATTAACTGTCAGTACAGAATGTTTTAAATTGCGTCATATATAAGTAAAATTAGGAATAAGTGCTATTACCTACACACTGATACTGTCAGCTATGAAATTTTAGAAGAGCGCAGTGATTTTATTGTACATATAAAGTAACTGAGAACGAAATTCACTTTTTATTACATTGCATATAAACAAACAATGCCAACCTGAGATTTCAATTTTATGCTCCCCGAAGGGGGTGGGGGTGCACATAGTCGCCACTTTGCTCGTCCGTCAGTCCGTCCGTTTCACTTCTTGTCCGGAGCATAACTAAAGAATATTGAAGATACTTAGTAGTAACTTCGCACAATGATAGAGCTCATTGAGAGGAAGTGCAGTGATAAGAAACCATAACTCTAGGTGACCCCATTTTTGAATTATCTATCTTTTGTAAAAAGCTTGTCCTGGGCCTAAGTCCAAAACTACTGAAGGGATTGACTTGGTACTGTAAATGTAGATAGAAGACAGTCAGAGGATGTGCAGTGTCAAAGAACCATGACTCAAGCCGATCCAATTTTTTAATTATCTCCCCTTGTGTGAAAAAAGCTTGTACAGAGCGCATAACTTGAAAACTATATTAGATATAAAATCAGTGAGAGGGAGTGCATTGTCAAAAATCAATAACTCTAGCTTATCCAGTTTTTGAATTATCTCCCTTTATGTATGAAAAATTTTCCGGTGTATTACTTGAAAAGTATATACATGGTTGATTCAATACTTCTAACATTTATATAGGTGCAGTTACTAAGAACCATAACTCTAACTGGCCTCATTTTTAATTGCATCCCTTTGTGTTAAAAACTTTGTCCAGAACATACATCTCTCCTTAACTATAAGAGATGCTTTCTTCAAACTTTAAATTCTTATAGAACACATTGAGGGGAGTGCAGTAACTAAGAACTACATTTTTATATGACCCTGTTTTTCAATTGCCACGCTTTTTGGATATTTGCTTCGGGGAGCATCCATCGGTGTTACCGATTGCCTTGTTAAACTTTGTACATAAAGTAATCAATCATTGTGCGATACGTGATGGTCAGAACTTCTTTATATGGACTCTGTCCCACTATCCCAAGAAAAAGAATTATTGATCGAGACCTATCCTTCCTCGCATTCAGTATTAAAAGAAAATGGCACGAAGATTTGTATTATATTCCACTGGTATAAATGTTGCGAGACGTTAATGTCAATATTTGTGTTTTAATAAATGTAGCAGGTTCAAGCTGCATTTGTTTAGATTTGGTTTATTAAAAAGTTATATGACATCTGTATGTACAAAATGTGCATGTCCTTTTATTTTGTAAGTTTGTGGAAGAGGGAATACATCTGATTGATCGGGTCTGCTTTTTATCCAATAACAACTTTTTGGCGCGAACTAACATTTGCATGGCACTTTAAATAGCATTCTTTCACAGTGTGTAATTAGTTTATGTGAACGCAAGTTCATTTTGACTATATATAGCCATTTCTTTTCTGTTAACTTTCTTTACCTATGGACAATTTATTTTATATTATTATATACATCAGTGTACATTGCAAAGACGGGTCCGGTATTTATTCTCTTTTTATTTGAATTAGTTTATTTGGTGATATAACACGAGAAATGTACTGTTTTGTGAAATCATCCTATTTCAACTTTTACTTTGTTGTAAGTCGTAGTATTTAATGTTCCTGATTTCACTATATTGTGCTTGTTGACTTTTCTTTGTGACACACTGGTACCGTACACATAAATGGAAATAACCTACACAGTGGTTATCCACAACACTTCATCAACATCGTAATTACTGCATTTTATTTTCATTACTAGTCTGCCAATATATGACGAAAAGGTGACTTTTGATCACGTTCTTTGTTATTGCTCGGTTATTAGTAAAAAAGTGGTTCTTTGAAACAGACATGGCATTTAAAAGAAGCTGTAAATATTTTATAAAAAAAGATTGATAAAATATCAAGGAAGAGTGTTCCTGTGCTTATAGGCATATTAATTATGTCTCCCACCACAAAGTGGTGTGGGAGACATATTCATTTACTCCAGTCTGTGTGTGAGTGTCTGTCGCAAACCTTGTCCGCACTCTAAGTCGAACATTTCTCATCCGATCTTCACCAAACTTGAACAAAATGTGTTTGCCAATAAGTGCTCGGCCAAATTCGATAACTTGCCAAATCGGTCCAGGAACTTTGGAATTCTGGCCCTTGAATTACCCAAACGAAAAAAACGCCCAGATTTCTTGTGCATTTTTGACCTCAAAGAGACCCCTATATTACTTTTAAAAGTAGTATAGTGGACCTTTTCGTGTCTAAAAGCGCATGCGGATGTGCTCTAAATAAACAGTATGTAAAGACTGACTTACTATTTAGAACATTAGGTCAATCTGACTAAAGTACTTGATCTTCTAAACGAAGATCTGAGAACGACCCATTCACATTCGTCTTCTATATATTTTGGATTTCCAGTATTGCTATTTTTATTTTCGAAAATCTATTTTTATTCTAACCAATCGGACAACTTGTTCGAATGTCAAAGAGTAAGAAAAAATTGCAGTCAATCCAGGGCTCGAACATGTGACCTCTCGCTTACAGAGCAAGTGCCCTACCGCCGACTGAGCTAACCGGCTATCTGACATCTTTCGACATAACAGTTGTAGATATCAAAAGCCAAGGCTTTTTAAAGCTTGCAGAATTTTGTAAGTTAGCTTTTGATTGGCTAGCGGAAGGGTCGTCAGAACGAGGCTATCAATAGCTCGTTGTCAGAACCTATGCGTAGCGAAATAGGATATGTACTTTATTCAGATTGAAGATTAGGTAGTAGTGGGAGACATGCGTTTTTCTCAAAAGCATCTCTAGTTGTAGTCTGACTATATATCTAGAAAAAGTGGGTTTTTATGGCAAAGTGTATTAAGGTTGGACAGCTACGCTAATCTTTATGTGTCTGTCAAATGCGGAAATATTTTGGTACTGTCGTACCCAAGGAATCATTTCAAGGTCATTTCAAGGGTTCACATTTATTTATGTTATGATTTTAGAATGAAACTACGATTACTACGTATTTCTGGCAACAATAGAATCTGAATGTAAGTTTTAAACTATAAAAGGAACGATGATTTATACTCGTAGTATAGTTTTAGAACTGTGTTCAGGGGTCTCCGTGGCCGAGTGGTTAAGGTCGCTGACTTCAAATCACATGCCCCTCATTGATGTGGGTTCGATAGCCTAACTCGGGGTGTTGAAGTCTTCAAGTGAGGAAGCTATCCAGCTGACTTACGTGAGGTCAATGGTTCCAGGGTGCCCGCTCATGATGAAATAATGCACGGAGGGGCACCAGGGGTCTTCCTCCACCTTCAAAATTTGATTTATAATTGTGTCGATGCGGCGTTAAACCCAACAAAATACTAGTAAATAAAATAGGAATGTGGTTTGAAATGCCAATATATTGTATGCCTTGGGAATTACATTATGTATATGTTTTATTGATACTTTTATGCATTAACTATCGGATAGGACGTTAGTCATATGTGAGACAAAATTGAAATAGTTTCTAAGGCATAAAGAATTTTTTAAAATAAAGACATTTAGACAGATTTTTTTTGCAAAATAATTTGCTAATAATTAGGTCCAATGCGCTCCTCGTGTGGTCCGAATCGACGAAAATCCACTCGAGCAAAATACAAGTTTAACCCTGCGGTTTTCATCTAAAGTTCTTGTAATTACATGTATTATATAAGGTTTAGAACAATTAAACTGTCGGAGCATAGGGGAACGTTTATGCATATTAAAATCGCTCTTCCAATACTGCTTAGAAATCATAGATTTTTTTTTTTAAAATGAGCAGGGAGTTTATACTTTATTGGTTAATAAACATTTTAGAAAAAAGGAAGAACACATGCTGAGACAGAAAAGTGCCTGTTTGTTATCATTCGAATTTATAAATTCATATTGATCCAAAATGGTGAAATTCCGCATTCTTTTCTGCGAACGATCAGAATCTTTGGAAGGTAAATCATCAAAGAATTCCATATCATACGTAGGTTTGTGTACCCGGGATCCATTTCTAAATATTTGTTAGAAATGGCTTAAAGTTCTCATGTTTAATGCTGTTCTATTACTAGAGTCATGCATTATTTGTTTTTGAGTAATATGTTCAAGAACAACAAATCAAAAGAGTGATGTAAGGAGTAAAAGTAGTTTGAAAAATGTTGCTTGTTGTCCCCTCAAAATTCTGTCTATAAAATATGATGAATAACTGGATTTACAGTTCAGTTTCAAAATCACTAGGGAACTAAATAAACTATAGTCATAAGGTCGATATATAGTTACACCTTTCTCAACACAGTTGAACAAACAATGTTTAATATCGTAAAATGTTGGCACATTAAAAAAAATGATGCACATGTTCAGTTGGATTACTTACTCGTGTTCATTATACAGGGCTCTACCAGAATGCAGATTGCAAATGCATGAAATTAGAAGAATATGTGTTTGTTTCACATGTAAGATGGAATTATTTTTCACTCGTGAACACTTTATTTTACATTTTCAATCGTGGATACGTAACTAAAAATATTGTATCTGAAATTCACTCTTCGATCTTGCACTAAAACAAACAAATATCCTATATGAATATATAAAACTGTTACATATTCTAATGTTTAAAGGGACACAACTCCAGCATCCTTATGATTATGTTCTTCATACTAGATTACTGTTACTTAATATATATATCGCACGCCTCTATGGTCCAAGATTATTCTATTGTTAAGCTTACTTCAATAAACATGTATTAATAACATACGTGGTGTTCGTCTCTTTATACCAACAAAGTATAACATGGTGTCAGAGTCAGTAAAGGACTAACTAACATGCTCACTGTGGACTAAATTTTAGATATCCTGTGGAATATTAACTTAAATTTGTGGCATTTATATCGGCTTGTTCATTTTATGCGACGTTTTGCTGAGGATTAATTTCATTACCATTCAACAAGATGGATTCAAACAATCTAAGCAGCCAAACTCCAAAAAATGAACTGGGAGACAAAGGACTTGCCCAGTGCCTTCAAAGCATTTAAAACTCATGCAGAGTTCATGTTCGGAGGACCGTTAAAAAAGAAAAGTGAAGCCGAAAAATGCAACTATCTGATGCTTTGGTCTGGAGACCATGGCAGGCAATTATATTCCACATGGAAAATATCTGATGAAGAAAAGAACTCTCTCGACACATATTTTAACAACTTCGAGCAATACTGCCAACCGAAATCAAATAGAATTTACGCACGTTATCGGTTCAGATCGAGAACCCAGCAGGAGGGAGAAATGTTCGAACAATATGTTACTGACCTGAAAGTTTTACTTAGGGACTGTAGTCCAAGAAATTGGTGAAATAATTGTGCACTTTCTGTGAAAAGTATGAAATTTGGCATGATTGCAGATGGATGTGTTGTCATTCATTTTCGACTGGGAAGCAGGTTGTAGAAATTCAAAATGGCCGCCAAAATTCAAGAAGGCCGCCATTGTGAACGTTTTTGTAAAACATGCTCTAGCACTGTAACATGGCGAGAAAAAATAAAAAAATGTAGCAGAAAGTAATATTTAGCTACAGATAAGCTCTATATGCAAACAAAAAATATTCAATATGGCGGCCTTATCCAAGATGGCCGCCATAAAATCATTTTTCCATGAAAATCGCTCTTCAAATGGATGAATCTTGCGGAAACTAAGAAACGTTGCAGGGTACATGTAGAATATATATATTTGTGAAGTACACTCTTCAAACAATTATACACTAACAGTGGATAAACAAATTTAATACGGCCGACAAATTTCAAGATGGCTGCCAGAAAATATTTTCCATGAAAATTGTGCGTGACTTTGTCATACTGTCAACATTTTGAAACATTGCATGGTAGTTTATATATTTGTATAATGTGCTCCTCTAACAATTGTAAAGCTGGCATTGAATAGATGAATTTAATATGGCCAATAAAATTTAAAATGGCCGCCATAGAATATGTTTTCCCTGAAAATCTTGCGTCAGTTGAGCATATTGTATGAATAATGTGAGACGTTGCATAATTGTACAAAGATTGGTAAAATATGCTCATAAAAATCTAGCACTTAATTGGGTAAATAAGTCAATGAATATGACCAATGAAATCCAAGATGGCCGCAAAAAGCCCATAAGGAATAGATTTCCTTCGGAAATGCACACCTGACCTCGTATATATACAACAGGTCATAGTAATTTCCATTGGATTAATTATCCATATAAAGCCCTAATTGCTCATGTTTGTATATGTTGTTCTTCTGTTATTGACTGACCCTAGATTTAACCTGTCCTTTTATTTAAAACATGTTTCATTGCAGCAAATAATGAAAATAATAATTGAGGAAACAGACAAATAACAATATTTAGTATCCCTCTATTAGTATGTCGTAGTAAGGCTGATATCTCTTATATGTTAACAGCTCCATTATGGCAGTATTGACACGATTATTCTGTTGCACATGTTCTGTCATACGAAAGGACAACAAACTACTTATATAATGGCAATATTACACTACCCTGGGAAATTGCAGATGCCACACTGTAATCCCCGATGTTGCTTTCAAGGGAGGTGCTGGTTCTTCCATTTTTCACAACAGAATAATGGGGTCGGATCAGCTTTGAGAATATCCTACAAGTAGATTTCCCATACGATGTCACATCTGTTGAAAATTCTTTGAAGAACCTTTACATGTATGGTTGAAGTACCTATGGTGAATACTCAATAAACCCTTAGTGGGACCCGTTTTCAGTCTGTTCAAGATTGCAGCCCCGCATTAATTATGGATGCTTCACCTAATGTTACACTCGTAGACAGATTCTCGAGTGTTGACAGTAGTTCTAGAATTGTTTCTGACCGCAAACTACCCAACATGGAGGGAACCGGAAACGAATTCTAATTTTTCAGTTAACTGGGCACAATGTTGAAAATTTACGAAATATGTCTGGATTCTTTTCCAAAAGGATGACAACGTCTCAGATGTCAAAGGATAGCCTTCTTGAACGCTTGGGTGAGGTCAAATGTAAAGCACAACATGATGTCTACTGATTCATAGTCCGAACGTATGCAGTCCATCTATTATTGTCTAGCAGGTCACAAATAGGCTTCCATGCTGTTATCTTTATAATACAATCCACCTGGTGTGACCAAAACCTTATTCACACCAAATGTAATTGGCCTATTTCGCTTTATCTGTTTAGCGATTGCATACAGTGGCTGTTCGTATGCCGTAATTGGAGTCTTGCGGCATATTAAGCGGTGGGCAGTAGCCTTGATAATGTACATCGAGTGGTACAACTTTTCTCTTAAGTCTGCATTACTGTGATTCAGGTTTGCAGGACATTGCAGTGGATGTTTGGCAGTTTCTGGGCATATGAGACAAAGCCATTTTCATACCCTACTTACTTGATGAGCATACATCTTACATGCTTATTCATAAGTAGAAGCCTAACATTATACAGATGCTAATTTTTTCTATTGTAAATGTCATATTACAAGACTATATGTCATGGTGATAAAATCTATAAGTCTTTAGATCTTTTGGACGCATAGAATACAACCATACAAAAATAGCAGACTCGGGTTGACTGGGTCTGTTCATAAAAGGTAATGTGTAGTGCAACTCCCCTCACGCCTTCTAGCATTAGCTTTAGCGGAATTCTATTATAGCGGATATTGAACGCATTCCACAATCCTGAAGAACCATGAAATATAACAACATTGAATCCACGACCAAAAACTAGCCATTTTATTACCACTGTTTTATGCTGAAACAAAATGATTCAAACAGGTCTAGATATGGTAAAGTAATTTCAGTAGTATAACAATACATAGCAGCAGGTGGGCAGGTTGTTAACAAATTATTGGGTATGTAAATAGCACAAATTAAGGATTGCATATAAACGGAACAATAAATTGACAATAGCCCACATCACTACTTAATGGTTCTTTAACATTCATATACTATTACAAACTGTATTTTATTGTGATTTGGATATAAACATGTGTAGTTTACAACTTTTATATACCTTTTATACACATCTGGACTGGAAAGTTAAGAAACTTATAGACTACATGTATACATCTGTGTCTGTGTTGCAAAGTTCTTTTTTACTTTTCGTCTCAGCTTTGAAAAAGACACTAGTATCAATACAAAATAGGTTTTGTTTTTTACTTTATGCACTGTACACTAACATATGCATTATTGGCCTTACAAGTACCTGTTATATACCTGTCTAAACCAATTGTTAAACAACGTTTTGTAATCACAAACATTTACTCAAAACATTTATTAATATGAACAAAACCTTCACATGAAATAAGTCGGCAAAATAATACTTTGCTAATTTGAATCGGTTTGGAATCAATTTCTGACCTTTGTCCTTTGAAATTTTAGATACTGTCTTTACTTATGGCCTCATTTAAACAGGGAGGTTGGGGAGTGGGTGTGTGTGTGGGAGGGGGGGGGGGGGGGGGGGGGGGCTACTTTCATCAATGATTTTTCACGTAAACAAAAGAAACCAGCTCTTATACATAACTGTTTAGTATCAAGGAATGAAAGTAAAACAGGATAAAAATATTGTATATTCAGTCTGCATAATATATATATGACATGGCTTGTATACGTTAGAAATGAAAATCAAGTGTCAGTATGTAATCTATTGATAGAGTCATAGTGCTGGCCATCTTAGAATATAATGACCATTATGGTTTTTGTTTCAGTTTGATGGTCTTGATTATATAAGGGTATATGTTTTGTGTAGTTTTGGCGCACAGATGTACTCCAGTGCTATCAACAGAGTTATTATTTGTCTCAGTATACCTGGCGACATGGCTGAAATGAGCAGAAAGCTTTTATTTCAATCCTACTGCACATAGAAAGTAGAAAAAAGATCGACTAAAAGTATTAAAAAACAAAGAATATGCCTTGGCTAAATTAAAACCTCTTTCCAATGTAATTTATTCATCATGTGTTTGTAAAAGATGAACTAGAATGAAGGCGACAAGGAATTTTCTAAAGTGGGTCAAGTTTTTGGTTTTGACTGTACGTTGCGCAACAGTACTATGTGTCAATCAAGGTTGCATAAGCAACAATTTACAGTGACAGTAGGCTGTATCAATATCCTAGCCTTACCAAGTAATGAACAACTGTAACTAGTGTTAACATTTTAGTGTAATAAATAAAACAAAAATAAATCAAAGTTTTATCCCATGATAAATTGTAGGTATAACACAGTTGTGGAGCAATAAAACATAAGAGCAGGTTAAAAGTATATGGAAGTAAACAAGCTTGCTAACACACACACATTAAAATATTGTATCTAGTGTGTATACAGAACACTAATACATTTAGGATCACTGGGAGAAGTAGGGCGACGTACAAGTAAGAGTGACCAGGATAACTCTCCTTTTCAAGGGCGGTCGCTCTCAGCACAGATAAATGGTGGCCTAATCATTAAGTGACACATTAACCCAAAGGAAAAATATAAGGAAGGAAGTCACCCAAGATTCCAAGTGTCGTATGCAACTGTCTATCAGTCGGTGACCACTAAAGCTGGTTAGCTGAAGCTATGGACCTGTCTTGTCTTGTCTAAGGTAAGTCGTCACTCTGAATTTTTTTTATAAAACTATTCTATGTGTAACAACAATAGAACAGAACAAGAGGAATCTTTACAAACTATTGCTGAAGTTTAATGAATATTAATAATGCTCGAATAGCTACTGTGTCTGGTCGAGCATCCCATTTCTGACACCAATGTGACAGGATGGACGAACCGTGGACTAAAACTATCGAAACAATTTAACACTCATTACAATATTTACAAGTTTATTTACAGAAAATGATTATTTACAATGAATATATAAAAAAAAAAAAAAAAGAAGAATTAAAAGAAAACTAAAAAAATCTGAGCTCAGTATACGTTATCTAGAAGATGTACAGTCCTATAATTTACAGTTCATTTCTGTCGTGACAACTCACAGGTCTTTCCTTTTGCTTCAAACTTAAAGTAGCACAAGAACTAAACTTAAAATAATTTCCCGTTAAACTGTGAAAACGTGTGAGCTGTCTCAGTTGACTACAAAAATCAGCGTCTTTGCGGTTTAGGCGCAACCATGGGACGAAGGATCTCTGCGCTGGGAAAATCACATCCAGGCGAGTAAAATACAGCCAACCTCGGGGATAGGACTTCCGGGTCGTGACTTCATCACCAAGTAAACAATCGTCTGGTGGAAGAAGCTAAAATGTATAACATATGGTAAGCACCATAGCAAAGACAAATAAGGGCATAAAACTGCTCCTTTGGGTACACCATACCTCCGTAGGCTCCCATAAATAATACGTGATACTTATACAAAATATACGTGCTACTAAGTTCACACGTCACGTGAATAAAATTCGTCACTTATTACTTCCATTATTTCTCAAATTAATTACTTACAAGTCTAAAGTTAAAGTTTGGAAAAGATATGAGAAAATTTTGATGAAAAATTATAGATAAGGAAATGAAAAACTTCAGCTATTATTTTCAACCAAAAATTAACACAACGCAATGCAAAGTAAACGTTATACAATAGCTGGTATAAATGTAATATCAACTACCATAAGAAACAACGGACATTGTATAGGTATGCTATAGACTGGCACACAATAATTTCAAATTACAATAACATATCAAATGCACGGTACTAAACTTGCCAACATATATATTTATACATAACAATGCAATGCAGTATCGGCGTTCCATAATTTACAACGAAATGTTTGACATATACGTTTATGACAAAGAGTACTTTACAATTATCATGTTACACAGATTTCAGTATAAATCTTACAGCTTAAACAAACTAAACATTTTAGATTACTCTTTCGAAATAATTTACAAAAGTCTGAAAAATTTAATAGATTAACCTGACATACCGAAACTATCTAATCTCTTGCCGAAAAGTAAACGTGTTACAAAATTCTTTCAACGCTTGAAAAGATTGAGATAGACGAAGAATTAATAAGAAAACAATTAAAGGCGTGTAAAAATGGGAAAGCTTGTGGATATGATCGGATTATCAGAGCTTCTCAGACTTTTTGCATATACCTGATAGCCTTAAAATAAGCGTTATTGCTACTTTATACAAAGGTTCAAATAAGAATAAATGGAATCCAGACAGTTATCGGACTATATCATTATGCTTTGCAGTACTCAAAATATATGAAAAATGTATCTATAGTGCATATTATAAACCGTGACAATACATTGACAATTGATGCTATGCAGGGTGGTTTTCAGAGACAATTTAGTTGTACGATGACGTCGTTTTTACTACGAGAAAGTATATATTTTTCAAAAGAAAATAATGCAAAATTGTTTTCATGCTTTCTGGACGCAAAATAGGAGTTGGACCGAGTATTTTATCCAGTTTAAATGCTGAAACTTTGTAGAACTGGATTAAACAGACAAATATTTAGAATAATTTTAGAAATGTTTCAAAACTTACAAAGCTGTGTTTAAACACAAGGACATACATCAGAATGAGTCCAGGTACTATGTGGAATCACTCAGGGTCAATGTTTCAGTCCGTTTCTGCATTTAGTGTTCATAAGCGGTCTTATCAACAAAGTTGAAAACGCCAGTCGATGTTTTAGAATAAATGTCAGCTATGGGTGTCCCACGTTCGCTGGCGATATGGATTTGACCTCACTCACCAAGGCCGGATTGGATACCTAAATGAATCTGTGTTACGAAAACTCTACTAATGAACAATATTTGTTTAATGCTAATAAAAATGACGTCACAGTTTTTAATGAACCTGCTAAATATTTCCAAAACTCTTCTAGAAAATGGAACTAAGGTCCTGATAGCCTTCTTGAAACAGACAGTTGTGTTTACTTAGGTGTTGAATCTAACAAGCATGTGTCGTCTGAACGAAAATATTAAAGAGACCTGTACGAAGCTGAGGAAAATTTACTTCAGTCTTGCAGACTTTGGTATTCATAAAACTGGAATACATGCGATATCGGCGAAACATTTGTGTGAAACCATAATGCTACCAAGGACTCTTTTTGGCTGGTGCGATCTGTCAGAAATACAAATTAATTCACTTGAAATTGTGCATAGACAGTGTGTTATGTCTATGCAGTCTTCAACACGACTTACCAGAAGAGATATCTCATATAGTCTTATCGGTATCTTTTCTATTGAACATGAAATCGACAAAAGAAAACTGCTCTTTTTTGTTCAGTTGTGCAACCTAGACAGAAAAAAGCGAGTGAAACAAACGTTTGACATACATTTGAGATGCTTTATGAAGCACCCAAGTAAAACATTAGGATTTATACCAGATGCCTGCGAATATTCGTTACTTGGTATGTTTCTTTAAAAATTATTTCTATCATGGAGTGTTTCCGTCAAATACTGAGTGGAAAATAACTGTTAAGAGAACCATCATTAACCAAGCAAATTACGAATACATGACCAGGCTGACAAACGACGACACACCATTTCAATTCTTAAGCATCCAGTCTGAAATTGCACCATGTAATACATGGCGGTTTAGCCAACTGTACCGCGAGTATTTACCGGGATGTCGGACGGTGGTATTGTATTAAGTCAGTTATTTGCTAAAGAGTGCATCAGAATATGCCTACAATGTCAATGTCTGTCGCGATCAGTTGTACACCAGTGATGTCACTTTGCCCTTTTAATGACACTTACAGACATCAAATGTGGAAAAGAATGCATACATTATTAGGCAGAGAAAATATTGCTCTTTCTGTTCATTAAACTGCAAAGAGCAACTTATTAAGCTATTGTCGGGATTTCCAACCCTTAACATTGAAGATGAAAAAAGGGTATCGCTTTTTAAAACTATTGCTTAATCAACCCATTATTTGTCACTTCCGCTAATATGTGTTTATAACTGGCTGTAAATATTTCGCTTGTATATTACATTTGCATTGTCTGTAAATATCTACTAATCGGACTGCAGTTATATCTGTTCTTTATATTTTATGTCCACATACTCGACGGGCTTTTCAAACTAAAATAGTATTTATTGGTTGTGTGCATGTTGGAATTTTGATTTATATGATTACTCGCTTACCTTAAATGGATAATGCAAATGGTCAAAAATGTTGATTAATTTAATGTTTTTAATTCGTATTTATTGTTTATGTCTTAATCGTATTGTCATTTGTAGTTGGATTCAAATTTTTCCTTAAATGACAGTTGATTTGGAAATGTTATTATCCACTATTAGAGGTATTCCGAACTCAAATTACATATCTGAAATAGGTTTAGAATAGTAGATACTCTAAAATCTAAATAGCAGAACATTCACACTAAAAAAGGGATATTTTTAACAAATTTAACAAATTTAACATTTCTGCATACATTTAATCTTATAGAATGTCTTTTCAAAATGATTTTAAATAAAATGCGAGACACTGCCGATCATTTTCTCAGTTTTATTCAACAATTTTAAAAAAATCAATGCGGAAAGTCACAAATGCAATATTCTTTTTATCACATGTCAGTTTTTTCCTGCGGAAAAACTTCTTTCTGTGCTATTTTAAACAAGTTAATTTGACCAATGTTTAATATATTTTAAAGGACGTCGATGTGAAAAGTTTATAAGTGTACTGTCAATTTTATGTCCCCACCCTCGAAGAAGGGGTATATTGTTTTGCATAATATGTCTGCTTGCGGCCGGTATGTTGGTCATTATGTACAGAAATCTGGATGATTCTTTGAGAACGCTTGAGCATAGGATCATGAAAGTTGATAGAAAGATTGGTCATGACCAACAAACGACTCTTACTGACTTTGAGATTAGTAGGTCAAAGATCAAGGTCACAGTGGCCTGAAAGTGTTAAGCAGTTTCTGTATGATTACTCAAGAACGCTTTGGCATAGATCATGGTGGTTGATAGGCAGATTGGTCATGATCAGCAAATGACCCCTATTTTTTTATCTTAGTAGGTCAAACGTCAAGGTCGCAGTGACCTAGAAACAACGGTTTCCCAATGATATCCCAAGAACGCTTGGGCCTACGATCATGAAAGTTGATTTGTATGTTGTACATGACCAGAAGATGACTCGTTTTGATTTTGAGGATAAAAATTCAGAAGTCAAGGTCACAGTAGCCCGGAACAATGAAACAATGTTTTCGGTTGATAACTTTAAACGCTTTGGACTCGGATCAGGACATTTAATACGGAGGTTGAACACAACCAGCAAATGACCCCTATTGATTTATCAGTCAGTAAGTCAAACGTCAAGGGCACAATAACCCGGAACAGTTAAACCGTTTCCGGACGATAACTTCAGAACTCTTTGGCTAAGGATGACGAAATGTAACAGAGAGTTTGAATTTTACCAGCAGAAGACACCTGCTGATTTTTAAGTCAGTAGGTCACATGTCGAGGTCACATTGATGCAGAACATTTTTGTTTTGCAAACTAACACATGTGTTTTGGCGATGCGGCATCAAAATGCATCTTTGACTAATGAAATAAGGTCACGCGCTTCCAGTTAAGTATTACTTGATATAAACTATAACAAGCAAAGATTACCTGACCAAAATAGATCCAAATTGATGGGGTTTCTGAAAAACATTTCGTTAGTGAAAATGCAAACGAAAGTTGTAAATTTACACTTAATAACTTTATATACGACATAGTTCTTCCTTGTAGAAACGGTATTACACAGCTAAGACATATGTCCACTCGATGCACAGATTAAATTACCGCAATTATGTTGAAATAATAGAATTTAAAAAATAAATACTGACCTTGTATCTTGTTATCTTGTTTACGTGCTTATTTCCGCCATTTTTTTTTTCAACTAACCTTTTGCTCTCGCTTAAAATGTCAACGTACCCAAACACGTTCGACCCCTTGATAAAGAGTTGAATTTTCCTTTATTTCACACTGATAGCGATAAGGATTAATTGTATATAATACGTTTAGGTTTATACACATCTGCATGCATTAGAATATCTTGGTGGGTAGTCGAAATTTAAAATTACAGTTCAAAACACTAACTAAGGCCAAAAATAATAATGTTTAGTTTCTCAGGCCACTTTTTGCAAAAGTTAATGAGGCAGTGCGGATTTTTTTTCTCTTTTTTTAACAACATTGCCCGTTTTATATGAATTCCAGTGATGTACATTAATTTTTAACACACTTCAGGACATTGCATCTTATGTAGGTAATATTTTATAAGAACAGTACTTGTTCTGAAGGTTGCATTTGACACTCAATATTTGAGACAATTGAGCTGTAACAAATTATCTATTAAAATAAATTGGAATGAAAGCACCATAAACGTTTGTATATAATATGTTTGATGATACTTTTAAATTTGTGTTGATAGGAGCACTTTGGTAGAATGTTGGCAGATTCAACGTATGTCCGGCTGCCCATATTAAGCCCGGGGTCGTGGTGTAGGTGATACAGTTCTGGACTTGTAATCTCTGAAACCTGTGACTGAAACAGGATCGTAGGTTCGGGCCCTGCTACCAATTAGGATTCTTTACATGGGAAAGTACGCAGTTGCTTACGGACTTTAGGGTCTAGTACTGGTCTTTCCCAGGAGTGATGGTTAGGTGAACTCACCGCCTGATATAACTAAACTAATTTTGAAAGCGGGCGTACAATCGAACACTGAAACTGACCCATATTAAACAAACACTTCTTTTATATAATTGTTATCAATGCAATAGAAAGATATCAACTTGAATTTTGTAAATATATACACATATAGAATAAACAGAACACCAAACGCCTATTATAGGTTATATAGCAGTAATTCGGTCAAAAATATGCTTCGAAAGAAGTCTCTAATACTAGTAAATAGATCCTATTTTTTTCATTTTTCGCACAATTGCGTAAACTGGCCAATTGGGCATTATATCACTCGTGGAATGAATTTTACATAAAATAAGACACTTTTCATGCTAATATTCACATGTTTTCGAGTGAAAACGAAAGTACGGTATTTATTCTGCAGACCGCTTTCTGAAATGCGACAGTATGAGGGTACCTGACTTCAGTTGACTTGCATTTCAGTGCATGTGCATACTATTCAACACCTCCTTTTCTTTTCGTTTTTTTACGCAAATGTATGGATATCTTGTGGAAAATAGGCTACAACGGGGTGAAAATCTAGAAACTGTATCAAAACTGTTCTGAAGTAGCTGAATATTATACATTTTGTTTGAAACAGAGAACAATTTCTTTTGTTTGTATATAACCTATAACCAAGATAAACAGAGTAACTGTTCTTGAAATTAATTCATACCCACTTATTTTCGTTCTTTCGTCCTCATTTGTTTTGTTAAATTACTCTCTTTTCGCGAATTTCGTGAATTTTCTTTGATAAAAAATTTAGATGCGGCGGGTCAAAATCGTATGCGTCGGGGCCTGAGAAACTTAACATTCTTGTTTTTTGGCCTAACATCACTTTGTAGCGTTATTGATTTTGTAACTGCGGTAGATACATAACACGGTGTTGGGGAGGTAGTATCAGGTAATAGGGTGTAATTTTGGTGTACAACTTTTGACACTTTGGTCTACAATATTTAAAAGAGCAATGTGAAATTTCCGTAAGCTGACAATTATACCTATCGTTACCCCGTTGTAGTCCTAAGCATCCATTTAAGACAATAAATTTGAAATGCGTTTAAAATAATATCAAATTTTGATTGAGATTCCGTTCAGTCTATCTTAAATTTCAGATGTTTATTGTACACTGTTTTTATTTTGCCCAGTATAGTTTAAAGTTGTTTTAAACGCAGAACTTTGCAAACGGGTCGTAAAAAGTTCAATATATGATCAATAAAGGTTTTGTAATCATATATGTCAAATATCGAAAATTAAAACTAAGTGAATCCATTTGCTGTAGTTTAGAGACAAAGTAAACATAACTTTTGAAGATTAAGCTAGCATGTTTATATCAAATTAGGATAATTCTGAGGTATTGTTTTTCAATATCAAATAAATTTAGAATTGTGGTTAGCAGGCAAGTTCACAAATGTTATTACATATTAGACAATTTCCCTCGCATTTAAATGCCCGTTCAGAATAGCTAATAGAAGAAATTATGAAACATGTTTATTGTTTTGTATCTTATGAAAGTTAATATTTTATAACTTTACAATGGTCACTTATTCTTCTTCCATGTGTAAGCCTCTTGAAAAGATAATAAGGGTCAGAGTTTAAAGAGAAACTGCAACTACTGCTGCAAAGTTTATTTCTAAAAAAAATGATTTGATTTATTCTCTTTACATGTGCAACAAAGGGCAAAAGTTATATTTCCCGTTCCTTTTATTTGTAAAACTGGCAATTTAATAAAAGTTGTTATGTTGTCAATATTATTCCTAATGAATCTTTTGACTCCCAAATAGCTTTATATTACTTAGATACTTAGATTTCTAATTCTTCGGTTGTTTTTTCTTTTTACCTTATTTCTTGTTTTTTTTTCTAATAAAGGAATACTACAATAAATTTGTAATCACAATCTAAATTTTCAAAAATATCTTATAATACTTATGTCTATTTTAAGAATGTCACACGACCGAGACCGAGAGCGAAAAATTGTAATTGTCGGTAAAACAGGAAATGGGAAAAGTTCCTTAGGGAACAATCTATTGAAGAAAAAAGCATTCGATTGCAGACGCAGTAAGAAGGCAGTAACAAAGACATGTAAATTGGAGAAAGCAAAATATAATGAAAACAAGATCAAAATTGTTGACACCCCTGGCCTGTTTTCTCCAACAACTGGAAATAACGTTGCTAAACAAGCTTTAGACATACTTGAGTCGTTGGATATTTGCAGAAATCCTCATGCGTTTTTACTTGTTATGCGGGATGATTGTAGATGCACTGAAGAGGATTTGTCTATAGAAGACGTTCTCAAAATAACTTTCGGGTCAGAATTCTTTCAGCGTGCAATAATTGTTTTTACACACGTTGAGAATGAAATACATGATAAACAATTTGAAGATGAATGGAAAGAATCGAGTGAATTAACAAGTTTAATCGAGAAATGCGGCAACAGAGTAGCCAGGATTGAAAACACTAGCGTAAACAGCGCTTATATAGATCAAATCTTTTCGTATGTGGAACAAGTGTCGAGAAATGGGAGTGAGAAATATTTAAACATATACGAAAATTGTCAGAGAGAGGTTTTGCAAAAAATGGCAAAATTTGACAAATTCGATCGTAAAAATGCAAATGAGCAAGTTTCAAGCCTTTGTAAAAAAATCACACAGGCAATAGAAAAAGAAGAACAGACGAGAGAGTTGAGAAGAAGAGAGGAATCTGTTGCAAAAAGAGAAGAATCCGCTTCAAGACGAGAAATATCTGTCAAAGAACAAGAAGAATCCGCTTCAAGACGAGAAGTGTCTGTCAAAAAACAAAAAGAATCCGTTTCAAGACGAGAAGGATCCGTCAGAGAAAGAGAAGAATCCGTTTCAAGACAAGAAGAATCCGTCAAAGAAAGGGAAGAATCCGTTTCAAGACGAGAAGTATCCGTCACAGAACAAGAAGTATCCGTCAAAGGAAGAGAAGAATCAGTTTCAAGCCGAGAAAAATCCGTCACATTACAAGAAGAAACCGTTTCAAGACTAGAAGTATCTGTCAAAGAACAAGAAAAATCCGCTTCAAGACGAGAAATGTCTGTCAAAAAACAAGAAGAATCTGTTTCAAGACGAGAAGGATACGTCAAAGAAAGAGAAGATTCCGTTTCAAGACAAGAAGAATCCGTCAAAGAAAGGGAAAAATCCGTTTCAAGACGAGAAGTATCCGTCACAGACCAAGAAGTATCCGTCAAAGAAAGAGAAGAATCAGTTTCAAGCCGAGAAAGATCCGTCACAGTACAAGAAGAATCCGTCAAAGAAAGAGAAGTAACCGTTTCAAGACGAGAAAACTATGTTTACGAAAGAGAAGACTCATTTTTAATCCGAGAAGAATTTATCGCAGAAGAGAGACAAAAAGTTTTAGGCCGAGAAGAAATCGTATACATGGAAGAAAAAATAGTTTCAAGCCGAGAAAAATCCGTCGCAGAAAAAGAAGAATCAGTTTCAAGTCGAGAGAAATCCGTCGCAGTAAGGGAAAGTTCCGTCTCAGTAAAAGAATATTCACTCAAAAGTAAAATGTTTTTATCAAATGTTTCATCGGGTGTTGCAGCTGGAGTTGCTACTGCTGCTACAGGAAGAGTGGGAGCCGCAGTTAATTGGCTTATTCAAAAATAATACTAATATATCATCCAGTCAAGGAAGAAAACGTTACCTAATAATGGTTTCGTTTCTCAGATTCTAAGTTTAGATCAGACCAAAAACATTGTAAATTGTGTATGTATGTACCGTTATACTGCAGTAAAAACAAAACAAACATATACAATATATCAAAAAAGGTATGACAGTCTACAGAAACTTTTGGAAAACAAACAAAATCATAACTAATAATATTCCTGTCGAATACATGTTGTACACTACTACTTCATAAATGTTCTGTAAATATTTGGTTGTATCAATATTAACAAATTAAGGCATGTGAAGAGCCATCTCTGAAATTCTCACCAACACGAATCTGGCGGGAGAAAAATAGTGATTCACTGAAATGGGACACTACCTTTCAATAATTGCTGTGGGATGTACACACATTACGCTCTACTTACCTTAACTAAACTAATATTTGTTGTTATTACCTTCATCTTAGATACCTTACATCTTGTCAAAGTTCAGCTTATACGTTAATTGCAAGGTCAAATTCAGGCAAAGTTATCCAGACTAATCTCCATAAAAAGAACTGAAATAATTGTGACGTTCAAACCAAATTCTTATCATCTGACTTTTTTAAAATGAAAGTTGCAAAACATATGTGCTGGAATACAAATAACACTCTGCTGGCATTACATGTTTCATGATTATTTTACATTTGATAGTTTGATTTTGCATGTTTTTGCGATAATGACCACATAGCATTAATAATCAAAAATATATCCACATGGTAGCGTATGCCTTCAGTGAACATATTATAATCGACCAACATTTGTGTCATCAGGAAATGGTTAGTTACAAATGCTAAACCCTTCTTTATGCTTTGATGTCAGCAGTATATATTGCAAGTGATAAATAACATGTACTACATTTTGTAGTTTGCCTGTGATTTCAACACAACCTTGAGAATTAGCAAAAATATTATTTACTTTGTACAACATGAAGCTTAAAATTTAACATTTTCTAACATAGTGACGTGTGTACCAAAAAGCTATATCCAGATAACACCCTTATCTACAGAGAAGTAGATATTCAATTTCAGTTATTTTACAAATGCATATGTGCTATGTTCTAAAACTTAACAATTATTGTTCAAATATACATTTTGTTGTCAGTTATAAAATGTTATGAAGTAACGTGTGTATTAGGAAAGTAGGATATATTCATTAGTGACTTTCAGTGAAATCGTCCTAGCTAGATTCATTTACAATGATCCTTTTTATTTTCGATATACTAAGATTCTTTATTGACAATCTACCACAATCTAAAATTAGTATTTCAGAGAAAAATATTCTGTTTACCAGTGCAAATCACTAGTTGATTAGCAAACTTAGTAACATAGGGAAATTTATCCATTTTGTAACTGTTATTTACGCTAATTTATGTCATGTAAAATGCAGATTGTATATCCGCTTAAATGACATAGTTTACTATCAATACTGGTCAGCTGTTGCACACTATTAATCAAATATTGATTCCCCTGACATTTACTTTTTATTTTTGCAATTTTTATTCGTTGCAAATAAATCTTAATTAACTCATTACCCTGTTTATCAACTTGATGCCGTTTTAACGTTTATCTATAGCTTCTGACCAAAATGATTTTGTTTATTCCAGAACTTGTAATTTATTTACGAAATGTTCTTTTTTTAAAGTAGTGATTATGAGTTTATGTGTTCATATTGTTTTTGTGAGAATCTGGGAATAGGTATAACACTCAGCAAAAATCTTTAAAATGTTTGGAGATATGTGGCAGAATAATGTACATTTCACTTCACCTATACCGCACAGATAGATCATAAGGTATACTTTGAAATGTACTGATTTTGGACCTTCTTTGTTCTACGTAAACTAACTTTTTACGCCTTAAAGCTTTTGAATAGAACATTTTGCCGAGATATATAATACCGCAAAAGTAATTTTTGTAAACGACATTTTAAACCCAGTTTAGCAATAAAATCTTGATCCGAAATTATTTTAGGAATGTTGTTTAAGGAATTCGAAACTATAACGCAATTAGTTAACTACTGTGAAATCATTTAATTTCGTGGGTATGAAATTTCATAGTTTTGGTCAAAACGGCAATTTCGTGGGGATATGAATTCGTGGATCTCAACTTTTGAACATAAAATTAACTGGAATTTTACTTGTTCGTTGGGATTAAATTTCGTGGATTTACTCAACCACGAACTCCACGGAAATTAGTCCCCCACGAAAATTAATGATTTCACAGTATCAGACCATTAAGTATATGCTATCACCAATTATAGAGAATAAAAGGTCTGTGTGAATGTGTTGTCAGATACGTGCATTTCGTATTTCTTTATACCGATGTCATACCAAGACTTTAACGCGTAATTTGGTTTAATTATTTGATGGTAACCGCAGGTAAATACTTCCTTGCCACCATGGAATCATGTATATATCAATGCACATTAGATACAATTATAAAATATATCTATAACAGCTGAAAACAGCAGAATAATTATGCGAGAGAAATTATGTCTGCAGTATTATAATCTCGAGTAAGCTTCAAACATTGTATTCTCATGAGTGACGAAAGTGCAGGCAAGACAGACTTGAAATAGAATTACATCTTACAAAAACAATCTTTTTTTAAATGCTTTTCCGCGAGGGGAAGACAAACATATTGGCACTCTCATTTTTTCCGATCAAATGTTTCCCACTGGTAGCCCCAAATATACGCACCATAGCACAATTGATCAAATATCAATGCGCAAATAAAATGTGCCAAAACATATCAGCAATAAAGTTTCCTTTTAAAAAAGATAGATGAATTGGGGTAGTAGCAAACTGACATCTTTTTGAGCATACGCTACTCTGCTCAAGTTGTATATTTTTACCCCTTTAATTGATTCGGCCACAACGTAAGCGCAGAATGCAAAGTTTATATTTTCAGATTTGATCCAAAAGGATAACATCTGACTTTAAATTTAACTTGGTGTATAAAAAAACATATAGTGTATATATAAATTTCATTTCATCTATTATATTATCAGTTTGACGAATTTAGTGCATTTATTTCATTTAAAAAATGAAGAGAGAAAGAAAAATGCTATTTTGTTAACACACTGCTCTTATTCTTCTCACAACAATAATTAACTCTAGAATTTCATTGATAAAAGATATCAAGAGAAAATGTAATTGACTCTATTTGAGATTTATTTTAGGCATATAGACTGGTGTATAATCAACAAATATAAAGGATGTGTGCAGAACACACTTATTGATATTAACTGGTTACATTTTCAGTATTAAACTATAATGTTCTGGTATTTTAAAGTGACACTTTGACAGACTTTGTCTAGCATCAATGGTTTGCTTTTTATTTTATTTTCACGTTATTATGCAAGACGTCTCATATCAGCACAAGTCTTCATTTTTTGCTTAGTCTTTTTTTTTTAGAGATGTTTGTCTTCCTGCTTTGAAGGTTTTTGTCTATGATATTATACATTCTAATGATCAGCTACGCTTGCATATCGGTAAAACCCTAATAAAGATCTTACTCACAGTACAATGAAATATAATATGTAGGTGGAGCTTAGAGAGTCTGGCTTTAGACTGACAGATAAACTCTACTACAGTACAGTATGTCCCTATATAATTTGCGTTCAATGAGACTCAATATTATTTAAAATCTAGTTATGCGCTTGCTTACTGTTTTTCCCTTTAGACACTAATGAAAAGAATTAGTAAAGACAATTTTTACATTCTCATACAGTGGCACTAAGTGAAGCGGTATAATAACTTTCATTATATCCAACAATGGCATTAAGGGGAGCTGTATTATAACTTTCACTTTCCAAGCAATGGAACTAAGTGAAGTGGTAATACTTTCACTGTTTCAAACATTTGCGTGAACTGAATTGATATGTATCAATGTTTCAAACAGCGGCACGAAGGGGACAGGTAATATAACTTTCATTGTTCTCAGCAATGGCGTGAAGGGGAGCGGTATTATAACTCTAGCTGTTTCGAACAGTGACGCTAAGAGGAGTGGTATTATAAATTTCATGGTTTCAAACAGTATCGTGTGTGTGTGTGTGGGGGGGGGGGGGGGGTATTATAACTTCCACTGTTTCAAACTGTAGTGCCAAAGCTTTCACTGCTTTAAACAGTGATATGAAGGGGATCGATAGTTTACCTTTCACTGTTTCAAACAGTGGCACTAAGTGGAAAGGTATTAGAACTTTCACGATTTCTAACAGTGGCATGGAGGGAAGTGGTATTACAACTTTCACTGTTTTTAACAGTGGCTTGAATGGAAATGGTATTATATCTTTCAATGTTTCAAACAGTGGCGTGAATAGGAGTGACATTATAACTTCCACTGTTTTATACAACGGCACTTAGGAAAGTAGTATACTATCTTTTAAGTTTTATAACAGCAGCGTGAAGGGAAGTGGTGATATAACCTTTATTGTTACAAACAGTGGGATAAAGGGGAGTGTAATTATTACTTTCAGAGTTTCAAAGAGTGGCGTGAAGGGGAATGGTCTTATTAATTTCATGTATTAAACAGTGACATGACTGGAGCGGTATTATAGCTTTCACTGTTTCAAACAGTGTCACTAAGGGGAGTCGTGTTATAAGTTCATGATTTCAAGCAGCGCCGTGAATGGGAGCAGTATTATAACTTTCACTATTTCAAGTATTGGTATGAAAAGGAGTTGTATTATAATTTTTACTTTTTCAAACAGTGACAGAACTGGAAATGGTGTTATCACTTTCACGGTTCCAAACACTTGCTTGAAGGGAAGAGGTTTTTTAACTTTGAATGTTTCAAAAAGTGGCATTAAGGGGAACAGTATTATAACTTTCACGGTTTCAAACATTTGCGTTAAGGGAGGCAGTATTATAATTTTCACGGTTTCAAAGGCATGAAGGGAAGTGGTACTATATCTTTTACTTTTCAAATAGTGGCATAAACTCGAGCGGTATCACCTTTCGCTGTTTCAGGTAGTGGCGTGAAGGGAAGCGATATTATTACCTTGATTTTTCAAACAACTGCGTGAAGGGGGAGCGATATAAGAACTTTTACTGTTCCTAACAATGACACTAAGGCGAGTGGTATTATGCCGTCAATGTTCCAAATAGTGGCTCTAAAGGAAGCGGTATTCCAACTTTTAATTTTCAAACAATGGCGTGAACGGAAGCGGTATTATAATTTTCGCTGTTTTATACTCTGGTGTAACGGGAGGCGATTTAATAGTTTTCACTTTTCAAACATTGGTGAAATGTTTTATATTTCACACATGAACATCATATCCTAGTTTTTCACTCGTAGCCATATCATTATGAAAATATTGTTTCTGGTGTACTCTCAATCTAACACTGAAACAAACAAATATCCTCTGTTTCTTGTGTTCTTCCGATGTTCCTGTCTGTGCTCGAAAAAACTCATCTTACACTCGTGGTATAAAATGACTCATATGCTGTTAGTTGTGAAATAATTAGTAAATTCGCATGCTTCTACAGTAGGCTAAATGAAAAAAACATTCGTTTTATTTCATTTCTTCTGTTAGATAAAGAATCTAAATAATTACTAGCGGAAGGTGTAAATGGAAATTCTGGCTTTCGAGTAATTGTTTTGCGGTAAATAAATACAGCCTTGTCACCACAAAATCAGTTGCCCTCGGGTCAGATATTTCCATCCGTACCTTTCAACCAATGAAAGATTCACATTTTGCTCAAAATTACCAGAATTTACATTTCAAGTCTTGTCGATGCTACACGCGAATATATTGCATCCTTACATCAATCGGACAAATACATGCGTATTTTGATCTTTCTCATGAAACAAATAAATATCCTATATATAAACATGTCCAGATAGATTCTCAAGCAGAACTTTTTGTAAAGTATGGTTGGGATCAAAAAAAAAAAAAAAAACTGAGTTTTCGCAGTTTTGATTAAATCTAAGTATTTGCAATCAAAATTTAATTGAGATTTTACAAAGTAAAATTTGCAAGTGATTGGGTTGTTTCAATATCTCCTACCAACAAATCTGATATCTCTTAGATTTGGGCCAGTCGCTGTCTTGGTTTGGCGCTCTCTATCAAACACTCTGTATTCACATCTACCAGCCTCATCGGGTCCTTAAGCAATAAATCACCCCAACACAACTGATGAATTTCTTTGCCCGTTCGTATCCCAAAAGAGATATGCACGTTAACGACATTGAATCGTTCCATCTCAGAAAAAGCTGTGCACACGAACCACATTAAATGAAGTAATGCTCTTTGATTTTTTGTTCACGTGGTATCAGCTTTGAGCATTTTTGTGACTGGATCTTCATCGAGGGCCTCACCTTTTCCGTTACTGCCAAAACGTCATTGCAGAGATGATTGTTGAGCTCCTCGGATGGAATAAACTGAATCAACCTGTCCTGATCTTAACAACAAAAAGGCATTGATAAACTTCCTGCCATAGATAGTTTTCTTATTTATTCGCAACGAGGAAGTCACCAGAATCTAATTTTCTGAACATTCTTTCTCCAGCCTGTCCAATCTTGAAGTCGCTAAATTGCTCTGTATCAAAGAAGTTATCCGTTATATGTCTAAGAACTTCAGGATATATTTCTGATTTGGCAATGTTGGCATTTGACAATATGCAGACGTCAAAACTTTATATACATGTATTGGAAGTAAATAATCTAGGGAAGTTAACTCGAAATGCATCGATGGGAGGTTAACATTGACAGTGTTTTGAGGCACCGTGGCGGAATTTATTAAAAGTAGTCTGTGAAAGTATGTTTGACATTTTTCGCTGTGAAATTATCTAATGTATTTTTACTTAATATATTTCAGTATTTCATCCAAAAGCATAAAATAATGTTACCATAACTTTGTAATAAAAACCGTTGAAGGTGGAAAATTACATTTAGCAACACATTTTGACATTCTTCAGTTTCTGTATTTTCTGTCAGAGACTTATTTAAGGAAAAGATCGATTACAGAGAGTTATATCCTTGTTAGAAATTCGTGTCTCACTATTGTACAGAGAACCTTCTTATAAACTCCATTTCTTATAAAAGTAATCAAAAGACAGACTGTTCCTTTTGAATTCAGTATCATTTATAGATAAACATAATTTGGATATTTTCAACTATCTGAAACTAAAGGCAAGATATAAAACAGCGCGTGGTTTGAGAGGCAAAGGGAAAATAATAACGATTTTACAAACATGCATTTCAAATGAATTTCGGCAAAGTATACACTTGTCAGGGAAGTGCCTACGCCTTTAGTATCTTGAACAATGAATTAGGTCCTATCGCTAAGGTGACTATGTCTTAGACTAGCTGACAAACGAAATAGAATGTCCTTTGTTAAAACGTATAGCTGGTGAGACCAAATATCTCATATATATAGAATTTTCCTCTGGTTTCCTTGCCTAGATGATTCGTATACCAGTGACTCGTAAATGATTTTAATTATGAGCTAGACAATTTCAGGGATCAGGCAAATCACTAAATGTTTCAAACTTACAATCTTCAATTAAAAATAATTAGCTCAAACTCCTATAGGCTGGAGACTCTATACTTGACTGGTCTTTTTGTTGAAGTTCCCGTCAGACAATATCTTTGAATCAACAACATACGAGTCCTATCGCATAGATGCTCGGCCTCTGTCCCCTCAAAGTCTATATGATTGCCCTGACTCCTGGATGCTCAGCGCCTATATGCTATCATATGTAGCATTCAACTACCATATAGATATATCTCCTATGCCTTGGCTGTACTTCGCCAATAATGCTGAACCGTCTATAAGCTGGAACTCTCCTACTACCTCAGTAGATTACCAAACTCTGGGTTTCTGTCTCAGCTTCCCGATGCTCAACCTATATCTGCTATCGTCTATAGCATTCAACTATCATAAAGGTAAAACTCCTGTGCGCTGGTCCTATAGCTCGAAACCTTGTTAAAATTCTGCAACTCTTCTTTAGTCTATGAACTTCAAACGTCTTCTTTTTTAAATAATTTATCCGCTCTGACAGGGTAACTGCAATAGTCTCCTTATGAAGGTACTGGGATAAATTATTAGTTGAATCCTCGTTGTGTCTTCTTCAACCGCTGGATACCGAATGAATTCTCTGTCATCCATCTACCTATTTATACCACAGCAGACGTGCTATTTTTAGAACTTGTTTCTGATTGGTCCAAATTTAAACATAACGTTTTACAACGAGTATTTGCTCTATCAAATATCTGGTTCCCTTTAACTTTTGTATATGACATAATGTGCGAAGCTGGGACCCAGTCATCCACATAATGACCCAAATTCTATTATTCACAGCAATTTAACAATAACTATAGCAATGCCGACCTGAAAAGGGAATCAAGCACTATCTGTGCTTATGTATTACGTTATCAATATATCAAACATACAAATTATTCTGACACAGTGCAATTTTTAACAATCAAAAGATAGTTTTTGTTGGCAATTATGATAGGGAAAATAAAGTACTAACATGTAGTAACAAGTAAGAACTCCATGCACACAAATTGTTGTAAATAATCTGTCGTTTAAAGTTCTACATCGGGTTAGACAAAATATTCGATACACCTGGCGAATTCTAGGTCTGTCAGAAATGATATTCAGTCAAAGAAATCTCTGTCAAAAACTGCTAAAAGCTGAGAAGTAACACCTCGGCAGGAATACAGTTATAATTACTCAAAAGATCCTTTGATCTATTATCCCATGACCAGCTAGCTGGTGGTCAGCAATCGTAGTGATAGAGTGTGGCTGATAAGAATAACGGGCACACTCTAGACGCTAAACAATGATAAATTAGACATATGGGCATAATGCATGGATCCGATCTGTCAATCAATATGTTACCCGTTCAGTTAGTTGGGATTTGTAGGTTCTCTTCAGGTCTGTATGTTAGTGACCTGAAAGGGGCACGCAAACAGCACAAATAAATAAATAAGTCGAGACAAAGATTTTACGTCCTCACGTATAATCTCTCTACTGATGTGCGCATTACAACAAATGCATAAGTTCAAAATACAACGACATATGGAAAATGATGAATAGCAAAATGAAGAACATTGCTTTATATAACTAAACATGTACATAGGTTACCTGAAAGGGGCACGCAAACAGCACAAATAAAAAAATAAGTCGAGACAAAGATTTTACGTCCTCACGTATAATCTCTCTACTGATGTGCGCATGCGTGACAAACAATTGGCGGTTAGGTAAATAACGGAGGCCCGTCACCTATATTAGATACATGTTAGTTATAGGACCCTATTGGATTTAGTGATGAAATGAAAATTATGGGGTTTATAGGAGATGAATATGAATATAATGATAAATGAAAGTGGAATATCATGATATATACCTTGATGAAACATAAATAACAGAAAAGACAAATGACCCCGTGACAAATAACATCGACCAATAAGATAAATAGTCAGGTAGTTTTAGTGACAAAAGTGCTCAAGAAATCATTTTATGAGGGCCAGCATGTTAATGCACAAAGACAACATATTTGTTGACGCTTGAACCTTACCGCTTACTTTTATAGCTGTATAAAAAATATAACAAAGTTTTATGTAAATTAGAGGGGTCAAAAGGTCATGCTATGAAATTCTGACTTTGCGACTTTTTTGTTTAGCTTCTATTTCAAGAATTGTACCCTAAATGTATTATGAAACTATATTTTAGTCATTTAGAATTGATGCAGAGCTAAAAAACAGATCATGACAAATAGAAACAATGTCTGAAATTAGGGCCAAAGGTCATTTACTTAATCTATTTACGTTGAGACAATGTCATCTATACTACTATTAATACGTTATCCAAAAGTGATTAATGGAACTTATTCAAACTTCATACAAAGATTAATGACATTAAGGATAGGTGCTTTGTACAAGTATAATAAATTCATCTAGCTTACTTTTTGAATTATCTCCCTTTATTAAACTTACATATAACATTTCCTCTCCAAAAATAACTCTAAATTTAAGTAATAATTTTTGTTAAAAATTAAACACTAACATTACTTTCAGTGGTCTAAATAGTTTTTACGTTACTTGCATTAGTTGATCGTTACAAAGCTTTTGTCAAAAGGTCTGTGATACTCGGCTTGCTTAAGGGATTATTTAATTATTTAGAAAACAGCAGATGGTCACAATCAATACTATAGATATAAAGATCAATATTTACCGTATTATGTACTTGTTAAATCAGACCTCAGCTCCTTGACACTGTTATCATCAATATATATCATGTACAGCACAAAATGATCTTTGATAGTTAAGCATTGGTATAGAATATGGGATTTCTTTTTAGCATATATGATTTTTTTTGAAAATTATTGTCATCACTTGATCGTCATCGGCGTCGGCGTCTGCGTCGGCGTTGCCTGGTTAAGTTTTATGTTTAGGTCAGACTTTCTCCTAAACTTTCAAAGCTATTACTTTAAAACTTACAACTCTTTTTCACCATCAATAGTTGACTCTGCAAACATATCTCGATTCTGCTTTTTGCAAGAATTGTGGCCCTTTTTGAGTAAAATATCAGATTTCTTATTAAAATTTTATGTTTAAATCAATTTTCTCATAACCTGTCGAAGCTATTGCTTTAAACTTGTAACAATTGTTAACTATTAAAAGCCGACATTGTATAACAAAAAAAAAAAATATAACTCCATCCTGCTTTTACAAAGAATTATGTCCCCTTTTGGACATAGAAAATATCAGATTTCTTGTACAAGTTTTTTGTTTAGGTCAGTGTTTCTCCTTAACTATCAAAGCTGTTACTTTAAAACTTGCAACACTTCTTAACCACCTAAAGTTGACGCTTTAAAGCGAGAAACATAACTTTATCCTGCTTTTTGCAAGAATAATGGCCCCTTTTGGACTTAGAAAATATCAGATTTCTTGGTTAAGTTTTGAGTTTAGGTCAGCTTTCCTCCTAAACTATCAAAGCTATTACTTTAAAACTTGCAACACTTATTAACCATCTAAAGCTGACCCTGTAAAGCGAGAAACATAACTCCATCTTGCTTTTTTCAAGAAGTTCGACTCCTTTGGACTTAGAAAATATTAGACGTTTTGCTTAAAATTTACGTTTAGGTCAACTTTTCACATTAACGGTCAAAGCTATTGCTTTAAAACTTTGAGCAGTTTTTCGCCATTTAAAGCTGATTCTTTACAGTAAGTAATGCAACTCTTCATTTTTGCAAGAATTATGACCTCTTTTGGACTTAAAATATCATGGGTATGACAATATTTCTATAATACAGAGACAAAAAAATAAGATGAGCATCTGCATCCGCAAGGCGGTGCTCTTGTTTTATTTCAGCATGCTTTCATGGTAAGGTATGTACTTACTTTTAGAAAAATTTACTGCATAACACAGGTATAATTCGATTTCTGTTTATATTTGTTAATTCTTATTACAAGTCGCTTTTACATAATTTTAATGAATAAAATACCCCCTCCCACAATTTACCACACTTTGAGCAATGACTGTCTACCACTGAGTACTAGTATATCATGCTTTGTTTCGAGTACCATTTACTTCACCAAAATCTATGTAACATTATAACTCTTAAGATTGGCAAACTTTTCAAAGTTACACAATGAGCATTAAGTTTCAGTGCTTAGTTAACAAGCATCTCTAAATGACTTTTGAATAATTCTTTTTGTAAATTACTTTAAAGTGCATTCTTTCGCCAGATGCAGCTTATTGGTACCTTTGTTACTTAATTATATTATGTCCTTTGTTCATTTAAATTATCTATCTTGATAGAGAGTGAATGGCGTAGTGGTTAGCAGACTGGGGCTATAACTCCAGCGGTCCGGGTTCGATTTAAGGTCGGGTGATTTCCCGACTAGTGTTCAGTACTTGTAATGTTTCCAGCATTATCGACCTAGACTGGATGCTTGGAAGGTAAATATCCGCTGCAAATAGGTGTTTCCATCCATTACAGGTGGGGCCTTTCGTCCACTACCACTTTAAACAAGAAACTTAACCTATAATTGTAAATCAAATCCTATATAATGTGAAATTATTCATGAATCATTGCATCAGTGCCGAAAATAACATGAAAATATCAGTTTTAACGGATGCCCTTTTGACCTCTATAATTTGCATATAATGGTCATATATTTTTGGAGACAGCATTCAGAAGATCCAGGGATGTTTAAACTTGAATAAAGTCTTTGCATGGTTCAAAGCATTAACATTCCGGCCCTCATAAACTTTTTAGGGGCTAAAATCCCCAGACTAAAAGCGTTGTCAGTCGATTCGTAGACTTAATTGCTAAGGCGCCATTGTGTCTCACAAGCTAACCGTAACTAAGTACCTACAGAATGTAAAGTTCTAAATAAAAACAGTATTCTTTTACGATCTCGACACGGTCATGTTTGAAAAAAGAGATGCTTTACAAATGAAATGTAAATGTGACATCTATAAATAAAAAGTGACCACATGTAATAAATAATGCGAAACCCCATGTAGCATGTTCATTTAACAAGTGCATCATTTCAGGAAATTACAGCTTTCTTTTAATGATTGGCTCTCAAACAGGTGTCACAGGATTTTTATGTTAATTAGTATGTTTTCAGTTCTTACTGTGAATATAGTAAAATATCATTATAACTTTTCCCATAAGAAACTATAGACACAGTGTGTGTAAAATTTAGTTAAAACATGAGAATTAAAGAAAATGCGTTTTACATTTATGATCAAAATAGCATTCACTGGTTATTAATATTTGCATGTGGTTGAACAGAACAGAGCATACACTTCACTTTCTATCTTACAATAAAACAAAGAAATATTCTGTATATAATTCATATTGTTCAAGTTATTTGAGCCACAAAATAAAGTAATAATATATCTGTTGCACATTAGCTTTTCACCTTCCTCAGAATGTCCAAGACACAATTCATTTTTTTATTAAATAAAACATGCCTTATTATCTAAACATCAAATATAAAAATAAGTGTTATTTAAGAAATTATATTTAGCAGAACCATATTTAGCAGTACCTTTTTTGATTTATTTAAACATACGCTCGTGGAATAATTCGCGACAGCACAGCCAGGGCTTTTTCTAGTTGTTTTTCCCCCTTTTTGGGGGTTGTAGGTGGGGGGGGGGGGGTGAAGGCCGCTGGTCAAATTGGAAATTTACTACGCGGCTAATTGTCAAAATTGGGGAAAAAGTATATCCAGTAAATGTTTTTAGATTTTGTTTTTTTCATTCAATTATATTACTTAAAAACTTTCTTTTCAAGTTTTATGACAGACATTCAAATGCATTACAAATTTAAGTTATTCGTTAATAAAATTTAGAGAATTCATTTTTCGGGACTTCTTCTCAGACTATTTGTCTGTTGTCATGCTGGAACTTGAATATTATCTAACTTTTCTGCCACTGTCCACATACAAGATTTTCGTCCCCTAACAGTCATTTTACTAACTGATTGAAAGCTATTCATTTGATTTTAACATTACATTAAATTGACCCATATTTCTCTTATAGTATCTTTAAAGAAACACAAACATTCAAATACTTTAATTCCACACATTTACGTAATTAAATAGTGCAAAACATGATTACATTTACCAGGTTTCATTACTTTCTACAAAATAAATCATTTAAAGAAATAGAAGAAGTGGAAACTCCACATGTTACTCAACATGACAAAAATGAAGGCAGTAAAGTTGCAGGCTTGGTTTAATTGAGTCCGTTCATTGATGGTAGTTTAAATGTCGCATGCTACCGTCCACTTCCTCTAGGTTTAGGGTTATTTCTATTACATACATTAGAACTGGTTACTAGGCAAAATTATAAACACTGCACATCTGTTCACATTTTAAAAATTACGTTTAATAATATATAAGCTGCAAAAATTTTAATCATTATTATACTTTTTCTTCATCATATATTATTCAAACTTCTCTAAATAATTTTCTAACTTTTCCACAGATAAACTATTTTCAAGTATCAGAACTGCATGGCAATATGCTATATAGATATAAAAAGAGACGTGTCAGCAAACTGATGTCTATTACCTACTGTATGGACCATGTACGTGGTACCAATTAACGGATGACCCTTTTATGCTGGGAAAGAGATATTTTCAGGAACATTGTACCTTGTGCATAGGACTGTTTCGTTCGATGCTGCACTCGAGAAAACGAAATTCTTTAAGGCAATAAAAGATAAACATGTGAACGGCGATCTCAAAAATCCGACCACACTCTACACATTTTGTACAAGAATTTTTATGCTAAATATTCGTGAACTGACTTTTTGCTTTTCTCCTAAGAATGTCAGAAGTAATGTTGAATGCATTATCATTATAACTTTCAGCCACACTCAATAGATTTTGTGTGAGAATTTAGATGCTAGATATCCATTGAATGGATATTTTTTGTTTTTCTCCTTAAGAATATTAGACGTAATTTTGAATGCGTTATTCGTGTTCCTTATTTAATGTTGCAGATGGTGTGTGAACCAACGGAAACGAAGAAAGATTGTTATGAAAATGATGTTGCTTGCGTGGCCGAAATTAGAAAAAAAGTATAGCCAGTAACAAGAGGAGCTGTAGAACAATAACGCCTGACTAACATAAGTTGATGTTCTGGTTCTGATACAGGAATTATCTAGTTTTATAGATATAAATTTATTTTCATGGGGATCAGCATACATTCGAAGATGATATTGCATCTTTTGCTTTAACTTGTTATGTGTATATTTCGGATTAATGGGTGTGAGTGCGTGTGCATGAGCGTTTTAATATCGCAAAGAGAGAAAATTCCATAACAATGTATAGACATAATTATATCACTTGACCCCAATGAATATAGAATTAACATGTATGACTTCTTCATCTAATAACCACTTAGATGTCCATACATATCATTGTGTACAGCTTGTAAAAACTGTGTCAATTTGTAGCATTGACTGATCAGACAATAACATAATATAATTAATGACATGAATAAATGTGTCACATATTAAAAACGTTAACACCTTCTGATTTGTTACATCTTCATTTCAATAAAAACATGCACATGTATTATAAATTACAACTTGTAACAGGCAGCCTCTACTTGTGATAAACATTTATGTGACAATCGATCGGCTTCCTTTTGTCGTTTGCATCGGGCGATAACCATTATGCCTACTGCCAAAGTCTAATTTTTTTCTAACTTTAAAAGGTATACACAAATATTGCAGCATTTCCACACAAAAAGACGTTGTAGCTGTCAGTATCAGTTGAGTCTCTAGAAGAATACAACATATTAAAATAAATGCAATGATTTTAATTCATAAATAATATACTGGTACTTATTCGCAAATACAGAAGTGAATGAAATTTTGAATCATAATATATCGGTTGGGGAAAAAGCAAATATATAGTGCACATATTATATAATTTACAACGCGCTGGTGTTATTGAGTGGAATCAGCAGATCCAACTTTAATTTATTTATAGACATATTCCTCTTTGCAATGACGCAACTGTGTCGTGATTTCTTTTTATATGTTTTAATTTATACCTATAGTCTTAGATACAAGATACAAGATACAAGATACAAATTTTTATTTATAGTCGGTTTGTAAACATGATAACATTAGCTATGAATAGCTATTAGCAGACTTAACAAATAACAGTCACATTACAATACAAACAAATAAGCACATAGAAAAGCACATGAATTATCAAGCATAAAAGCACATTATACATAATACAACTGCAGGACTTCAAATTATACAAAGTACAAAGTCTAAAAATAAATTAAGATCTAATCAGTAAAATTCTGAAAAAATTAATATAAACACAAGAGTGCACCAACTAAAAAATGTCTTCAAAAATCAAATATCACCTTGAATCAGATTCAAAGAGACCTGATTAGCACCTATCTCTCAGGTAATATATTAAATAGTTTCTGTAAAAATGCAAACTAAATCATATACAATTTAAACAGAAACATGCAGACTAAGCAAAGAACAAAAGCAGTTACCGGTTGCAAAATACATAAGCATATAATTGGTATCTAGCACAACTATAAGCTAGCAGAGCAAATAAACAACGGCATGCAGAAGTACGCAATTGGAAAGCTATGTATTGAAGTTAACAGTAAACAAAACAAACGACATGCAGTACATAAGAGGCATTGGCATAAATACAGTAGCAACAGTTCTGCATTGTTGGCACAACAAGAACAGCGGCAACTCTGTCCGTTCCAAGCACTGATCAAGCTCCGGAACTGATTTAGGTTCGACTCGTCTCTAAAATGTTGAGGAAAGGAGTTCCAGAGCTTGGCACATTATGCGCAGTCCCGAAATAAGTAAATTTATCAAATTCTACGACATCCATTTTTATGAAGACCTTATTAGCACCGACTTTTTTACAGCTGCATTTCATCAATTTTCTTCACGGAATTAATATATTATTAATGTATGATTATTAAATTATTCATTCAGCGCGTGGTCCGACAGGGTTTAATCTTTTTTACAGTAAAGAGTAGAAGATATAGATACTTTATAAAAGAGAATCCGTTATAGCGGTATCATGTGTATCTGCCATTTTGGAGAAAGCTTGTGAGAGATAGCAACAATGTCCAAGGGGGGCGTTCAAGTAACAAGTGACTTGGTAAAGTAAAAATAGCATATATTGTTTGGTAGAAGCATTATTGCATTTAGCTTGATATGAAAACTATGCAAATGTATTATATTTTAGCATTTAGAAATGACATATCACCTGGTAAGGCAAGATATGATATTCCTCGACATGAGCTCCATTGCATCGGGCTTGGTAGGTACACATAGTATTATGCATTGACGAGGCATCATGTATCATGTATCACTTTGAAGAGGCATTATGTTATAAGTACTGATAGTATATGACTTGGTTAGCCCTCACAGCCAATCGTTTGGTAGAACAAGAATATGGCGTTGAATGGAGTAGACGCACGTGGCATGTAACTTGGCAGAAGAACCATAGCATAGGACTTGGTAGAAGCACCATGACAGCATCATGGCCTGATAGAATATCAAATGTATTTAACATACTAGATCCGCTGCTGCTTCTTCTGCTGGAGCAACCCCCTCCCCCCCTCCCCCCCCACGGGATGAGCTGCTTCTACTTCCGCCCCTCCATGCAAAACCTATACATTTTGATATAAATTATGTATTTGAAATATGAACTGGTTGCGCTCCAGAACTATCAAATATTCTCTCTTTTCAATATGCATCTGGAGAGATAGCAATGTGGATATTTAAAACCAGTGGCATTTCCTTACTTTTTTTATCGATGCATCCAATGTTTTTATTAAACGTATGATTCTTACTACATTTCATTAGTAATTTCACATATATACTTCATGAATATTACATTTTTCAACTGACCACTAAATGAATATAACTCCTGTTTTTGGGGAACTAATTTATGAACGATAAATCATTTCTGATTTGTTTTCTTATTGATTATAAGGACTGACGTAGACTTTTGTTGTCAAATTCTCCTCTATGTAAAGAATTGGTAAAAGGCGAAAGATAAACACACAACGACGATCAACTGAATAACATAAGAAAAACGAACAAGCAACACATAAGAAAACAGTAGGGCACCGTTATAGACTCAAAAGCTTACAAACGCACCCACACCAGTAGGAAAACACAATAAAGTACCGTCTTGGGATTCGGCTGCCAAAATAAAGAGGAGCCACGAAAACTTACTAAAAGTAAAGGGGAGGGGATGCAAAAAGTAGCGTAAAAGCAAGGGAAAGGAGAGGGCAAAAATGTGAGTGGGGCGGAGGAAAAACGCTTACAACAAACAAGAAAACATACGCAACACACAATACAAGACAGACAAAACAACCTGTTGAAAATAGAGGCACCGCCTAGGAACGGTCAGTTACCTAAATAAAGGAAACTTTGGGTTTAAACGCGTTTAGGGCATGCCAACCTCGCACTTACCCTATTTTCAACAAGTTAAACAACAAAATGTAAATAAAATCCCTGCTGAGAAAGGCTTTAACATTAGTGCAAAAGTAACAGATAAATAAAGCAAAACATAAAACTAAGGTAAATTTAAGGTACAATTACACTAATGTACTCAATAACTTATCTGAAGTCAGAGCAACAAGAGCCTAACTTTTAACGGCACGACTAAGAAATATGTAAGACAAAAATCAACTTCCTCCGTCAGTTGAAAGTAGGATTTAGGAGAAAAGCATCATGGAGTCCTACGCTTTATTAGTCATCGCACCATCAAATAGGAAAGCGTAGCAGTTATCTGTAGAGGGGTCAATCACTGAACGTTCACTGTGCTTCACGATTTTCGCATCGTATACTCTTTTGATAAACTTTTTAACCAGTTTTACAAAAATTTGATTATAATAAGGGTATGTTTAATTTTCCGAACTTTATAAACTACATCTCCATAGTATTCCGGGTGTCTTTTAAGGGGCGTATTGTATTTTTCTTATAGTTTAGACGATCTGTAGTAAAATTTACTAAAAGCTTTCCGTAGCTTATGATAACGGTAACACTGTTGTCACAATTTCTTGGTGATATGAAGATTTCTGTCATTAAAATCATCTATCCTTGAGCAAACTCTTGCAGAACGAATAAGCTCTGAAATATAAACACCGTTTCGTTCCTAGATTATTATTCACAATTCGTAAATTTAGATCCAGAAATGACGCTTCTAAATCTGAAGTATATTAGCCTTGTTAAACTGTAACTCTTTAGGGTAAATATATTTCACTATTTCTGAAAACTATAGGTTGTTCATATTTAAAATATCATCAAGATACCTTGAGGTTCCATTAAAAACTTCAATAATTTCAAATTGTGTCTCATGTCTCAGTGGATAAACTAAGCATGAAATCTTGTTCATAACAGTTTAAGACTAAATCAGCAATGAGGGGGGGGGGGGGGGGGGGGGGGGGGGGAAGCGGGGGATCGCAGTTGGTTCCCATCGGGATACCAGTTACTGGTCTGTAAGTTTTATTGCCAACTTTGATAAATATATTGTCTAGTAGAAACTTTAGAGCTTCACAAACCTGATCACAACTCCATAGGTTGTATCCCTTAAATGCACTGTTAGACAAGAATGCTCTAGTTTCATTGCCAGCCAGATAATTAACGTTTTCCCTTGCAAATGTTTTCTCAATTAAAGCTACTAGTTTGTCTACAATAAGATTATGTGGTAAATTTGTATAAAGCGTAGAAAAATCATAAGTACTTATCATCGAACATTTGAAGTGTTTGTTTTTTAGCTTTTTAATAACATCTCCACCGTTCTTGATGGACAAAAACAGAATAACTCATAAACCTTGGAGCAATACTTCTGTACGTGCTCTTTAATTGTAGTAAGACAGGAAGCCATAAGTAGTGCATAAGGTTGAATTTGCAATGAATCGAGCTTTATATGGATGGGTCTTATGTACAAGACATACGACGAATTTGTTATCAATGGTTTTATTGACAGCGTCACACATACCTAGTTATGTTCAGGCTATGGCCCATTGAATGCAGTTTCGTAAAGTGCCTAGATAAAATATAGAAAATATTAAAGGATTTATAATTAAACTAATGATAAATATAATAGTTTTTATTATTATATCTGATTCACGCTGTTTCTACAGGTCATACGCCATGATTTAACTCACACACTCGGTGTCCCACTTCACTACTTTTTGTACTAGGCCAATTCTTCTCCCCACAGAGCTGCAAGCAAGACAGAATTTAAGTTTCTGTATGAGCTACTACTAAACGAGAGAACGTAGTCATAAAGTATCCAGCCAAGTTATACATAAACGATTGCTTATGTGACGATATGTATACGGACCGAAACGACAAACATCAGTGCCCAGTAGAACCAGCTATGGTAACGTGACGTCTTCCAACATTGGATATACCATCAACAGAAATATAATAAGGCGAGACTTTAACGCACTAATAAAGATGTAACGCACTAGACCATCATTCGCGTCGTTAACGGCGTTAAAAACTATCACAGTGCGCGGGGTCCGAGTGTTTGTTTTCGAGTAGACGTAACATTTTGCAATACTGTCGTACTCGCGTCAATTTGCTGCGTAGAAAGTAGAAAGACTGTGAATAATAGTGATATATTTTATCATCATTTTAGCACAGTAAAGCTTATAAATGTTATTGAAAAAGTCTACGTTATTTTTATTACAGATTTTATTAACTGCCCTGGTACAAATACCTTCATTCAAGACACAGAACAACACAACGACAAGTAAAAGCTTGTAAATGTCCATCTTTTAAGCCGCTCGGCTTTGCTCCTGTTACAAATCAAAAGTTTACAAGGTACATTTGTAGTAGGTTTCATATAATAAATTGACAGCAATACCAGTTCACTCTGACTTACATTCTGCATTTAGATGAAACAGTAACTCAAAGTCATTTGAGAAAATCCTCGTATTAACTACTTGTATCAAAAATATAAAAAAGTGTTCCAATAAAACAGTAACGTTATTGAAGCAGCCTTCTTAGTGATTCATAAAGATGCATATATCCTATTTGTTTTAAATTTTGAAATTAAAGTACTTTTTAAAAGTAATTTAATTTTATACAATTTGCTACTTATTTCAGGAGTTTTGTATTAAAATTTATTATATATTTGAATCTGTCGAAAAGGTGACAATAAATGCATACGTAGAGAATTATTGAAATGCATCTATTGAGTTATCATAAATCATCTTGACTCAAAAGAAACGACATGTTTTCATTGTTCATACCTTTCAAACATTTGATTTCCAATCATTATTCTATGCTATTGCAAAGCTACAGAAAAGTTGTTTATATGCGCTACTTTCATCAGAGAAAAATACATTTCTCAAATTATTTGTTTATTTAAATTATTCAATTGCTCTTTCAATCTGTAATTATCTTTTAAAGTTTAGTCAATTAAACCTTGTGCGAAAATGTAGCTCATAATTGACAAATGTATCTAAAAGAAATTTCAAAATTACTTTGGAATATTTTCTTGATATGAACCTGGCAGTTGCTTCATTTCGAAACACTGTTCTGTGACCTATTAATTGTTTTACGCATATCCCTTTTAAGTAATCATGTATGTTTTGCAATGCTTAGTGGTAAAAAATATGTTTTTGCTTTGGATAAGCTACAATAAATTTCTATGAGAATTAAATGCCTTTCCCAAAATAATCAAGATAGCATAACATTTCACTCAGAAAACTGGTTCTTACTATTCACATCAGTTTCTCTCAAATATATACACAGTGTTTTCTTAGAGCGACATCATTCATTTGTTTCCAGGTCTAATAGTAAAATTTGCATAATATGGATGGGAATAAATTGCCATATAATTTGTAGCCCTTTAAACTGACCACAAAGGATCATTACTCCAAAAAAAAAAAAAAATTTAGAAAAGAGCTATTTTCGGCTCCAGCTTTATATTAGTTACGGTGCCTAAGTTATATACTATTGAAACCTGATAAATTCATATAAGAAAATAGATCCGAGCGAGACTTATATTTCGTTACTTTGCTTTTTCATCGCCTTAGAAATTTTAGGTTATCATTACTCTGGAGGACTGGCATCAAAATATATCTTAGATACTTATTATATGGCTCGATCTGTGTTGTCCTCATGCTTATTTTTTATATAATTATATTAATTATGTTTTATACCTAATTTACAAACTAGGAATCATTTGATCAAATTTGAAATGTGAATCTTTATTATTTTAGGCAAAGTTATCATTCGATTCTTTGATATAAAAACTTTGGCAAAATACAAGTTGGTGAATTGTTTTCGTAATATATTTTATCGTGTTTTGTCTAACGTTGAACACTCATGTAACTGTTTACTTTAAACGAAGACAGATTATGTTATAGGTTATCACAAGACACATTTATAGAAAAATATGCTTTCTTTGTGATTTATGTATCAATAAATTATCACTGTCATTTCGAGAGAAAAGTTACGTGTATGTGCGTGCGCGAGCGAGCGTGCGTGCGTGTGCGTGCGCGAGCGAGCGATGGTGTGTGCGTGCATGCACGTGTTTGTGTGAAATCAGGTGATGAAAAGCCTACATATACATGCATCTCAACTGCCATATATTGTCATATTGGCCCCTGATAAAACCTGTGTCACTGTATACAAATGAATACATCAATATCATGAACATTTAATTCTTTTTCGTTTATAAAACACATCTAACATACAATATGGAAGTATGATATCATAACTTTTCTGAATTGTGTTACAGTCTTAATATGTTATTTTCAGCATATCTTTTAAAACGTGTAAGAAATTTCACAATTTCCTCTTAGTACAGTTAATGATATTGTCAAAATACCGAGGTACTCAATGACTGACAAAACGGTGTTGTCTCAGTTTCCAAAACATGTACTAGCTCTTGCAGTATGGCATTTTAAAGTAAGAAAACACGTCTTACAAGTATCATGTAGCAATTTTGATAACGTTATATGCACATATTTGCTCTAACCAAATAAACTTTATAACACAAATAAATTCACTTTTTAAATTTTTTAAAGTTTAAGTGAAGGTTGTAACTCTTAAAGTAGCCTTTTGCAATTATTTGCATCAAATGAACACGTTTATTTTCATCAGTATAACGAAGTCAAAACCAGAGGAAAACATCTAGGAAAATATAGTTACTTTCGTTTTTTTAAAAAAAAACTATTATAAAATATAGAAAATATAGAAAATGAGTCTGTACTTACATTAACCAATTTAATTTACAAGACAATCGCGACTTCCGCCGTGGTTATTCCGGACGTATTATTTTAGATGGTTACCAAACAAATATATACTCTTAAGCAGCAGTAAATAATTTCCTTTTACATAGAAATAAATTTGTAATCTTTTAGCGTTGGATTACATAATGTAGTCTTTCAGGAAGTACGCAGCAAAACTGACTTTGTAAACAACTTTAATCAAACAATATATATTAACTGAAACTATGCATTTTTTCATAAACATCTTTCTTTGTTTGTTTGAAGTAGCTCGTGTATTTTCAAAAGATAGAATCTGTTTTAGAGGATGTGTCTTGAATACTGATCATTAACAGCCAGCTGTGAATAGGTAAGTGTTGGTCCAATCAAAACAATGTAAAAGCCAGTCAGATTCCCCTTGCGATGTTCAGGAAGTGTTGAGCACGAAAAGAACACAAAGCACCATGGTAGAAAGTCATAAAGTTCATCATTTAATACTTTACTTTTAGTATTTCCCGCATAGATATCGGATCTTTTATATAGTTGACAAACATACACCGTACACCGTGGCGTAGCGAACAATTCGAACACCACTTTTAAGAATCAATTGGTTAGCCACTACCTAGTTAAAAATGCTTACAGAATGCTTACCTATCTGACGGCTCGCATTTGGATACAGGATTAAGAAATTAAACATGCACAAGACAAAGATATCTCATAATGACTGGTCCTTCTTTCGAAAGGGGTCATATGTAGATAATAACTAAATTTTACTTTATACAAACACAATCCGATGAGATACCATAATTTGTAATTAAACTACCATCTACGGTATTCAAAGCAGATTGAAACAAAATAAATATACTTTAACTGTTATATGTGATAAGCTTTACTTTGATTAGATCATATAAATTGTGGGTGCTTTTTGAAGCAATAACTTTAAAGTTTGAATGAGCTATATTAAAGTTCTGCTAAAAATGTGATGATTAGGCCTTGCAAATTATTTCCCTGAGCTTGTAAGTACATGTCTATTACTCTTATCATCTAGCATGAATATGTGATTTTCACGTCAATAGTATTCACATGCATGCTTCCTTTATTTACATTCAAGTAGCTCTAAAATTTCTATACGTATAGATCTAGTAAAGGAGTATTTTAATACTATTCGATTGAGCTAAATTGTCCTGGTATAACTGCCATTTAAATGATAAATTATGCAGCATTTAATCGTTAAGTATCAATAGATATTTATGTTACCTAAATACAAATTTTAACTGAAAAGTAGAGGTACTTGTTTTTCAAAAGAAAAGATGTTTTTGTCATTTGTCTACTGTCTTTTAATGCACATCTAAAATAAAAAAGGGTTTGCTTGAGCCTTTTCAACTGTTTTACATTTTCCTATTGAAATGAAGACCCGTTTAAAACCGATAAATGTAACTACTGTAAAATAAAAGGTAAACATACAATTCAATAAAATTTAAAAACACATTTTGCATCAGAAGTACTAAGCTACAGTCGATTACACGTATAACACACTGGTGGATGGACCATACCTTAAGTGCACAACAATTCTAATGACTTATCTTAAAATTAATTATCCGCTGGAGTATGCTCCCGTACCCGCCTTGCTAGCAGATGCTATAATATACTCTCGAAATAGGGAGCTTATAAAAGCTTGGGTAGTAGTTTTATGAATTTATCAATTACTTGTCAATTATACAAAGTTATATAAATTATATAAAAATTATAAAAAGTACTTAAGAAATTTAGTGCATGCACATAGCAGCTTTTACAATCGTACCATTGTAAGGTATCTTTGAACAATTTACATGAAATATTTGATGTAGAATAGTCCCCATCCCACCTTTTAGTTTCCACTGTTTCCTGTTTATAAAAACTACTTAATTTTGGGACAGTCCATCGTGCATTATTTGTAAAAAAAAAATCGTTTAGGAGTTTTTAATAGCGAAAAAGTCATGTGCCTCTTAATCGAAAATCTGCACTTCACGAGTCTTGGAGTGAAAATAGTGCATATCTTTTTTAAAATATACATGTTCGGCACCTCTTCATGCGCTGTTTATTGCACTTTTTTACATTTCGTTTGCTAAATTTAATGACTTTCTTACAGCTAGGCCTCGGCGATATATGACCATTTTGTGTCGATTCGCCGTAAAACACAACTCACTCACTCACTTACAGCTAGGCATGATGGAAACCTGACTTCGAAATAGAATATGAAAATGTATTAAAATTGTTTTCAAGTAATTATTTAACGAGATCGTTTTACAGTTTAATAAAGTCAGTGCATTCAATTGTAAGTCGCGCAATACTCCCTAACAGGTTTCATGAAAATATGACATGGCTTTTATCAAACAAATTGTTATTTTAAAACATCAAAGGGTCGCGTGATTATGCACAAAATGTACAACACTGATCAGGACATAGTTTGTACAAGAAACACAATCAACGTGTTCTGAGAATAAATATAATCTGAAAAGTAGAGACCTCGGGAGCACCGAGAACAATGCAAACAGTGAAAATTGCAGACTCGGTTTGATTGTGTCTGTTCATGAGCAGTAATGGAAAATTCAATATTCCCCACGCCCCCTAGCACCAGTTTAAGCAGTATTCAACTTTCAAATCTAAATAAGTCGAAATCAATGATCCCGACGGACCAGAAAATATAACAACACTGAGATGAAGTCGGGGCGACTCTTTACGGCCGCCACACAGCACTTAACACCCGCTGTTGTGAAGTAAATATAATCTGAAAAGAAGATCCCTCGGAAGCACCGAGAACAATGCAAATAATGAAAATTGCAGACTCGGTTTGATTGAGTCTGTTCATGAGCAGTAATGGAAAATGCAACACTGCCAACGCCCCCTAGCACCGGTTTAAGCAGTATTCAATTTTCAAATCTAAATGGGTTGAAATCAATACTCCAGAAGGACCAGAAAATACAACAACACTGAGATGAAGTCGGAGCGACTTTTTACGGCCGCCATACAGCACTTAACACCCGCTGTTGGGAAGTAAATATAATATGAAAAGTAGCTCCCTCGGAAGCACCGACAACAATGCAAATAATAACAAGAGGGCCATGAAGGCCCTGTATCGCTCACCTGACCTATTGACCTAAAGATCATCAAGATTAACATTCTGACCAAGTTTCATTAAGATATGGTCAGAAATGTGGCCTCTAAAGTGTTAACAAGTTCTTCCTTTGATTCGACCTGGTGACCTAGTTTTTGATCCCACATGACCCAGATTCAAACTTGACCTAAAAAAATCATCAAGATTAACATTCTGACTAAGTTTCATGAAGATATAGTCATAAATGTGGCCTCTAGAGTGTTAACAAGCTTTTCCTTTGATTTGACCTAGTGACCTAGTTTTTGAACCCACCTGACCCAGATTTTAACGTAGCACCGGTTTAAGCAGTATTCAATTTTCAAATCTAAATGGGTTGAAATCAATACTCCAGAAGGACCAGAAAATATAACAACACTGAGATGAAGTCGGAGCGACTTTTTACGGCCGCCATACAGCACTTAACACCCGCTGTTGGGAAGTAAATATAATATGAAAAGTAGATCCCTCGGAAGCACCGACAACAATGCAAATAATAACAAGAGGGCCATGAAGGCCCTGTATCGCTCACCTGACCTATTGACCTAAAGATCATCAAGATTAACATTCTGACCAAGTTTCATTAAGATATGGTCAGAAATGTGGCCTCTAAAGTGTTAACAAGTTCTTCCTTTGATTCGACCTGGTGACCTAGTTTTTGATCCCACATGACCCAGATTCAAACTTGACCTAAAAAAATCATCAAGATTAACATTCTGACCATGTTTCATTAAGATATGATCATAAATGTGGCCTCTACAGTGTTTACCAGCTTTTCCTTTGATTTGACCTGGTGACCTAGTTTTTGACCTTAATGACCCAGATTCAAACTGGACCTTGAGATCATCAAGATTAACATTCTGACCAGGTTTCATAATGATACAGTTATTAATGCTGCCTCTACAGTGTTAAGAAGCTTTTCCTTTGATTTGACCTGGTGATCTAATTTATGATCCCAGATGACCCGATATCAAACATGTCCAAGATTTTATTAAGGGTAACATTCTGACCAAGTTTCATTAAGATTAGGCCAAAATTGTGACCTCTAGAGTGTTAACAATCTTTTCCTTTGATTTGACCTGGTGACCTAGTTTTTGACCTCAGATAACCCAATATCAACTTTTTTCAAGATTTTATTGAGTGTAATATTCTGACTAAGTATCATTAAGATTGGGCCAAAATTCTGACCTCTAGTGTGTTAAAAAGCTTTTCTTTTGATTTGACCTGTTGACCTAGATTTTGACCCCAGATGACCCAATATCGAACTCATCCAAGATTTTATTGAGGGTAACATTCTGACCAAGTTTCATTAAGATTGGGCCAAAATTGTGACCTCTAGAGTGTTAACAGTCAATTTGTTGACGACGACGGACGACGGACAGACGGACAGACGGACGGACGACGACGGTTTAATTGAGTCAGTTCATGAGCAGTAATGAAAAATGCAACATTGCCCACGCCCCATAGCACCGGTTTAAGCAGTATTCAATTTTCAAATCTAAATGGGTTGAAATCAATACTCCAGAAGGACCAGAAAATATAACACTGAGAAGAAGTCGGAGCGACTTTTTACGGCCGCCATACAGCACTTAACACCCGCTGTTGTGAAGTAAATATAATCTGAAAAGAAGATCCCTCGGAAGCACCGAGAACAATGCGAACAGTGAAAATTGCAGACTTGGTTTGATTGAGTCTGTTCATGAGCAGTAATGGAAAATGCAACACTGCCTACGCCCCCTAGCACCGGTTTAAGCAGTATTCAATTTTCAAATCTAAATGAGATGAAATCAATGATCCCGAAGGACCAGAAAATATAACAACACTGAGATGAAGTCGGGGCAATTTTTTACGGCCGCCACACGTCACTTAACACCCGCTGTTGTGAAGTAAATATAATCTGAAAAGTAGATCCCACGGAATCACCGAGAACAATGCAAACAGTGAAAAGTCGAACACTATTTTCTAATCCGAAATTGCTTGAAGTAACAGGGATAAAGAAAAATGTAATACATGTAATTTAAAGCAATATCGGTCTTTTACTATTAGTGATTTTTAACTGTATGTTATGACTATGAACAGTATTCATCAGCTTGTGCTAGATTTTTCAAGAATTGTGTTTAATAAAGACCGTTTTAGCAAAAGCATGAGACGGCTGATGATGGAAAAATGTCTTTAAAAAGACAAACGGCGTAGAGGTAATAATGTCTGGCGCATGGAAAAATCTGAATTAAACAGGATGTGCAGACAGAAACAATTTGGATATGCATCTATTAGTACATGATTCATTTGCAAATATTTCAACTAAGCAGCAAATTTGAATGATCAATAGGTATCCTTTCAATGATAGAAGGTCACAATAATTTGACGTCCTGTGCTGTTTCCTAAATAATTTCGTGTTGGGTCAGAATTCCCCATACGTAACCCACTAGTAGCACAGTTTTTATTTTGGCAACCGCTGCATCTAAATCGTCCTTACTGTGCTGTCTATGCATTTTATCTTGAAGGCAAAATATATGCAAGGAATAAAACACCTGCAAGCGAGATTTAGAGCAGTTCTTAAAGTGAAAGCCGGGTACTAAAACCCTGTTTTACATCTAAAGGCAGCTGAATACCTGAAATAAAAGTTTTTGGATCACTAATGGCCCAAGCAATTTTAATTACTCGATTAAATTCACAGTTTTATAAAACTTAAAGCAAAAAATAAAGTTAAAGTCAGTTGATCATTTGCAAGTTGAGAGAACTTCAGTAACTGTTTGGGTAAAGAAATAGGTAAATACTTACATTTATGATGGAATAGTGATTTTTCAATTCAATTTGCACATTGATGTTGTTTGCATAGTCATTATTTTCATGAAATGTAAGGTTTTTCAGCTGACAAACTGGCCTCCATTGGTGTTGCTATTGTTTTCGTATGCACTTATCAGAGCAAGGCTTCAGTGGGAAACGATCCCAGGTGTAAAATTATGTAAGGAATAACACAGTTTTGTGAAATAATAACATGTAGAATTGTTAAATATTCTGCTTTATTTTCAGGAATAACATAAATTTGCCGGATGTGTGAAACCGCGTACAGTGCAGAAACCGGGCACACTGACTCTACAATTACAACCAGCCACATTCATCTGTACGCGAGGTACGGGGCAGAAAATTACTTTCGATTTGTCTTGCGATGATAAATTACTAAAGATTTTAAAATTCGAATAAATCATTTTAATTTTTGGTAACAAAACTAGATCTACTAAATATCCTTTGTTTAATATGTGCTTTCTGGTATTCAATGTTATTTAAGACTTAGTAATAAATGATTTATCTTTTCAGCGCGTACCTGTTCCGTGCCCCGATTACTACAGTATGTAAGCCAAAATCCATGTTATACAGCTACGCCGAAAAATATATTTTATGTTATCATTCGATAATATGATCAAGCGGGACGCGTAGGTAGTATGACGAAATTGCCATGGCGCTACATAGGCTTTTTCGAGAAAAACATTACCTTTCAGTTCAGCTAATTCGTCTATAAATAGTATCATTTGTTTTAGATGAAATGATGAATTGATTGTAAAAGTAAAGACTAATTAGAATTTATGTTTGATTTCGGTTGAAAGCCGAAATTACCGTAGAAAATGTCCGATTGGAATATTTTATTGGCTTTTACATAGTGCGATGTGGTGCCTATGTACGGAGCCGAGGTAACAAACAATGATCATTATGTCTGCATGACCGGCTAGGTCATATAAATACAGCATTTTGTCATGGGAAAATCAGTTTGCTCGCCCATATGGTTCGCCGGGTGGCGAGGGTAAACAAACGCACATACACACGCACGCATACACGCGCACATACGCACGTACACACGCATACACACACAAAACATGGGAAAATCAGTTTTGTCAGTATATCAACAGCTGCAGGAGATGGCAGACCGGCGAATATATCTAGCTGTATATCATACATTCGTCTTAAACTGCGGTTTGAGACTAATAAGGTTCTTAACAATAGTTAATAAATTGGTTTCATAAATTCCACTTATACTTTTGAATTATGAAACAGATATTTCCATGTTTTATAGCGCTAGGCGAAAAAAACCTACTTTAGTTTGTCAATATGTTTAAACCTAAGGCAACATTCACAAAATATAAGTTTTGATCTATAAAAGGACTTACAGCCCCTGCCCCCACCCCCAACATACACACACACGCGCGTGCGCGCGCGCACACACACACACACACACACACACTGTCACAAACTGACATACGGGCCTCATTGTATCTGTAGTTTAAATGCAGGTATTGAGGTATTGCATCATCTTTTTGTAAATGTTTGAGTTATTGAGGCAAATGTCTGATTTTACGCATAAAATACCTCTCATGTTTTTCTGTGTTTCATAACTTAAATTTCCATGTAAATTTTATTAAATTCGGTTCAGTAATAAGAAAGTTGGTATTTTATAAACTTCAGTAATTTTTGTTTTTATCCCCAAAACAACTATAACGGGCCTTAAATTGTTCTATTCAATCCGCGCCAAAGTAGTCAGATTTCCCGGCTATATCGTGATTCCCGTGGAAATACAAATAGTCAGAGTTCACGCATAAGTCGTGAGTCCCATGAAATTTAGTATTTGGCGGGACATTACCCTACAAATTGACTGGGCTAGATATGCCTAGCGCACACCACATTTCGACATTAGACGAATCTATGTCAAATTGATTTTTCTTGGTATAAATTTATGCTCGATCGAGGTAAGAAGTTTATTTGTTAGATTTTTGTATGATTTTTGAATTACGATTTTTATTTGGTAAATTTTTGTTCATTCTACCGAATTTTGTAACATATTTACTTTTCGGCATGTGATTTTGGCTAGTTTCGGTATGTCAGGATATTTTATTAAATTTTTCAGACTTTTGTAAATTATTTCGAAAAAGGAGTCTAAAATGTTTCGTTTTTATAAGCTGTAAGATTTGTACTGAAATTTGTGTAACATGATAATTGCAAAGTACTCTTTTTTCAAAAACATATGTCAAACATTTCCTTGTTAATTATGGAACGCCATTACTGCATTTTATTGTAATGTATAAATCTATATGGCAAGTCTTGTACTGTGTATGTAATATATTATTGTAATTTGAAATTGTGTGCCAGTCTATAGCATATACATACAATGTCCGTTTTGTTGTATGGCACTAGATATTATATTGATGCCAACTGTGGTATAACGTTTGATTTGCATTGAATTTTGTTAATTTGTAGTTGTAAATAATAGCTGCAGTTTATCATTTCCGTATCTATAATTTTTCATCATAAACTTTTCATATCTTTTCCATACTTCAACTTTAGACTTTTAAGTAATTAATTTTAGTAATAATGGAAGTAATAAGTGACGTATTTTAATCACGTGACGTATGAACTTAGTAGCATATATATTTTGTATAAGTAGCACGTATTATTTATGGGAGCCTACGGAGGTATGGTGTACCCAAAGGAGCAGTTTTATGCCCTGACTTATTTGTTTTGCTAAGGTGCTTACCATATGTTATATATTTTAGCTTCTTCCGCCAGACGAGTTTTTCCTGGTGATGATGTCACAACCCGGAAGTACAATACCCGAGGTTCATTTGTCTTCACTCGCCTGGATGTGATTTTCCCAGCGCAGAACTTGCGTCCCATGGTTGTGCCGTAAACCGCAAAGACGATGACTTTTGTGATCCACTGAAGTCAGCTCAGGGATCCAATCACCTACCATCATAGGGAGCCAAAACGGAGTCAACGTATTCACGGTTTAAAGGGACTTTACTTGAAGATATGTTGTATTTTTGTGCTACTTAACGTTCGAAATTAACGGCAACAACTGTGCCACGTCACGTTAAAATGGAACTGTCAGTGTTAGAACTTTATATCTAGAGATACTGAGCTCAGATTTTCTTTCTCTCTGTCTTATATTCAGATTTGTTTTCATTTATCATTTATTCATTGTAAATAATCATTTTCTGTAAATAAATTTGTAAATATTGTAAAGGGTGTTGATTTGTTCTGATAGTTATTGTCCCCGGTACGTCCATCCTGTCACACACACACACACACACACACACACACACACACACACACAAACACAAACTATGTATGATCGAGTCGCTTTAATGAAATAAATGATATTCCTTTCAATTTCAGGTGCAATATTCCTTTATTTGAAATAGACTATTATTCCCATTATCGGAAGATACTATATATCTCACTCCGTTCACGTTGCAGTCTCATATGGACTTATGACAAGAGGTAAGATCGTTTCGTTAAATATAGCATAGTAGTTCGTTTATAAAGAAATAGGAAATTCTAGTATTTATGGGATTTTCGGTGAGTTTACCGGTGTTAGAAAGCTCCATCTTACACCCAGGGTAAGATGTCTCTCGTGATGTAAATGACGTATAACGAACTACAAAATTTATGTGTAGAAGAGTTATGCAGTAATTTATATTTTATTTCATGAAATGGAATTAAAATCAAATACCATGATATTTCTTCTTTATTTTTATAGTATATGTCCTGATTCAAAAAACGTCATTTAACCAAAAATACATAACGTTACACTGGAATTGATAAAACAAAAACCGGAACTAAACATTGTTGCTATAAATACGCTGCTATAAGAAATTAGTGCTAAGTAGAAAGTAATTCTTTTGATTTTATTTTTACTATTATATTTTGAATATGCTATGCAAGAAAAAGATTCTATCACTGGCGTACATGCAGATGGGATCCGTCTAAACAGTTTTCCTTGAGCCGGATATTTCCATCGACACCTACAGCCAGTGAAAAAATCTTACCTTCATATCCGGGATAGTACCTAATAAATACATATATATTTGCATTTTGATATTGCGCTTTACGTTTTTTCGCCCTTAGACGTTACGTTGCCAGTTTTACGTCACGTCCGTTTTTTTTTTGGTCTGTGAATTATCCTGATGAAGGTGTTAGCCGAAACGTTGATGCATAAATTACTATAGATAGAGAATAATAGGTTAGTGCCGTAGCTGAGAAAGTTTCACCTGATAACGTCCGGAGCCGAGCCAGATAAACTTTCTCCATCTTAGGCACTGACCTATTATTCTATTTATCTTGTCATTACTTCATTTTCCGATATTTGGCAATTTATTTTACAAAAATAAGCGTGCGACAACCGCTTTAATGACGTCATATTCGTAATGACGTCACTTATATAATGACGTGATTACCGGCAAAATCGCAATAACTTCTTCGTTTTTGAATAAAAACTCATTATTTGACCACTCATTTTCTTAGTTCGGACATTTCCAACACAATGATGATGGTTTCGTTGCAAAATTTCTTATGACAACAATATCGACCATAAGGTCACATGATCAACTGACAGTATATCACTGGTCACATGATCAACTGACGGTATATCAAGAAAGATATACGGCACCCTGATATCGGGTCGAAAATACTGCAAGTGACAGGATAAATAATTATATACATGTTGTTGTTGAACCTACCACACTAACACATTTATGGTAATCTGAACTAAATACAAGGTTAGCCTTTTCCAAAGGCTAATACGCGACCCTTTTATTATGTAAATGTTCATATGATTTGTGAAGTACATATTGGTTTATCCCGCCTCCTACAAGTTTCTTGCATTTGTAGCAGTTTGTATATAATGTATATAATTAGCCTATGATATCGATTGTCCGATTAGCTCAGTTGGTAGAGCATCTGACTTGCAAGCAGTAGGTCGCAGGTTCGAGTCCTGTATCGGGCTGCACATTTTTCCGCTCCTATTACATTGGTGCCGTGAGTGTGGTGGCTAGCCTTGGAATCCTAGAGCTAGGGTGAAGCAATGGCTGGGTTAGTGAAAAGAATCCGAGTTTGTCTTTGAAAAAAAAGGAGAGAGGAATGTAGCAGTTTGTATATAATTAGCCTATGATATCGATTGTCCGATTAGCTCAGTTGGTAGAGCATCTGACTTGCAAGCAGAAGGTCGCAGTTTCGAGTCCTGTATCGGGCTGCACATTTTTTCCGCTCCTATTACACATTTCTAATGGTCAATAGACGTCACGTGAAGACAGGATATTTTCCATATCCTGCAAAATATTTTCCGATATAAGTTTGATTAAAACAGAATGGGTGCCGCATCGCGGGCGTAATTGAATCAAGTCATTAAAAGCTCTAGCTACAGATATCGTTTCCTAGAGTATATTTAGGTAGCAGCGTACACTTCGAATTTTGGCCCCCGTCAATATCTGTTATAATTAGAACTTCGTGATTTTGGATGTCTGTAAATTAATGTGAGAGATAATGATTTTTAATTCTTAAGAAAATTTAAACAGCTGATACATGTAAAATTCTGATGTCAGTTGTAAAACTAACTGCTGATAGCTTTGTATGAATCGATGAGTAACCTTGGCGCGAGAACTTGATTCAAATCATAGAAGGGTTCCATGCTTGTTGATTGATACTCAGGAACATTTTGCTATTTTGTGGAAAAAAACGAGATGGATGGGCCTCCATTCCATTAATATCCTGTTGTTCAGTAGAGACTATTAAACTGAGAAATGCAATAAAATTGGACATTGTTCTAGCAACGGGATCATTGCAGACTGTTAAAAAAGTGCAAAATTGATGATTTTGGCATGTTATTTTTAATGAATGGTGTAAAACTTTCGTTTTGATAACTTTATGTATTCTTGTATGAGAGTCCTGATCTTGTCATTAATTAAAAGCACAAAACATGCTAACAACTTATAAAATGGCCACCCTGATTCTGCTCATGTGGAAGTGAAATATTACGACTCGCTACATGTAAGCCTGGTCGTGCCCAAAATTTTCGAATCTAAGCGCACTCTGCTACCTTAGTGTTCATTTTCTTATCTAGTTTAGGCTCGAGAAGTTAGCCGTGAGAAGCGGAAATAGAAGAAGGGAGACACGGTCATTGAAATCTTGTTTTAAGTTAAACATCATAAAACAAAGGAATTAACATATTTGTCACTCAGCAGCTTGATGTAGATCATTTAATCACACTAGCGATTCATGTGTTTTTTTTTTGCCGATCCTGTCGTTCGTTTCGCATGAACACCGAAAAAAGTTTCATTTCTTATATTTACAATATATTTCCTTACCATTTGCAAACAAGATAACATTACAAACTGTACCCATTTTGTTGCATTTAACATTAAATTCAACTTCCTGGCCATTCTGTTCACCAAACAGAACAAGGCGAGGTCATTTAAGGAATGTTCTCCCTGACTTTACGCGGACGTTGTCAAAACAGCGGCCCATTATCTTTAGGCAGCGTTGACGTTACATTCGCGCCTTCCTGTTGCTGTTCATTCGAAATGAACGTCAGAATTTTTAATGGAAAAGAATAGGAGGAATGTAAATATTATTTTAAGAAATGAAATGATTTTTTTTCGGTGTTTATGTGAAATGAAAGACAGAAAAGGATCGGCAAATCCATGAATCGCGCTATCTAAGGAACGTTCTCCCTGACTATACGCGGACGTTGTCAAAACGGCGGTCGGTTATCACTAAGCAGCAGTGACTTAACTTTCGCGCCTTTCCTTTTGCTGTTCATACGAAATGAACGTCAAAAGTTTCAGTGGAAAAGAATAGGGCGAATGTAAATATTTTTTCATGAACTTCTGTTTTATATTATTATTCTGTCAGAGGCTCTGTGACAAGTGATCACAGCTGCTGACTGCAAATCACTTGCACCTTAACCTGTTTGACTTCAATAAACACATGACATGTACTGTGTTAGTAACACATGGCATGCACTGTGTTAGTGTGACTTGAAACCAAAAGTTTTTTCTTTGATAAAATACTTATTACTATGGATACAGAACTATCGTAATCCGCAAAGAGTATATAACAACTTCCAGTAGTTAAAAAATAATATATCTCATTTAGTGATTTGTCGCTGAATAAATCATTCTTTGGAGATTGTATCACGAGGGTGTAGCCCGGGTGATATAATAATACGCATCTGAACGACAAACAATGATTTTATTCAAGAGCTAAATGAGATATATTATTTCGATTCTAAAACTTTAACAAGGTCTTTAAAGTACATCCTTCATGACATTCATTAAATATTTTACAAATAATCAAGGCCTTCGAGTGGAGTGGTTTATCGTCTAGTTTACCACGGGTGAGAGTTCAGATGCGTAGGGATTGAACCACGAGGGCGTTAGCCCGAGTTGTTAAATATTGAAGCATCTGAACGATGAACCGTGGTAAATTAGATGATAAATCACAAGAAGGCATTGGTTGTTTTCATTCTGACATGCCCATCGACATATTTTAATAAATATCAGGCTGGACTTCATTTACCCGAGGAGTAATGTACCGGACGTCATGCGGCAATTTGACGTCATAATTGGCGTCATAATGCTCTCTTACCGGTCCGCGCGTCAACCGTTGTTTATCGCAGAATATAGAGAGCTTGATTTCCTTCTTTGTTTAACTGAAAATCAAATCAAGCCATGTTAGAATTGCCCGTTTTCAATAGGCTTCTTTTCCAGCGCGCCGCTATGCCGTTTGACGCTATGACGTAAAAATTGTGACGCCAGAACAGTGAATTGTTGTATAGTAATTCACTGTTTTCAACCTTCTTTGTTTAATAGGAAAATGAATCGGATCGTGTTAGAATTTGCATTAAAGCGATTCATTCACACATTTTAGGTGACTTTTTAGGTGACAAAAAATCGATAAAATGTGAGTGCAGAGAAAATGGCGATGTGACAAACTTATGTATTATTTTTGTAGCATATGGTAGCAAATTACCAAAATATGATGCAGAACGAGTTAAATGGATGTAACGTTTTTGAAAAAAAATTGTTCTTATATAAAATATATATATCTATGTATTATATGCCAAGCGTAGTGGAAATGAACATGCGCCATACTGTGTGCAAGTAGCTTTAGGTAGTAGAAAAGTATTCAAAACAATCAGTCGGCAGCTGTTTCTAAATTACTTCAGTTGTAATAAGTATTTGTAAAGAGCTACTTTGCATCATGAAAACAATCTATTGTATCAGACAACACGAAATAGATTATAGAGAATAGATTACATACATTTTTACCAAAGGGAGCGAGACAATATATTAGGAAATAAGATACATATACGCGTATAAATTACAACTCCAGTACACAGCTACAGACATTCAACTTGTACGTTAACGTTTTCAGAAGTACCTGGTAAGGAGTGAAATGTATTCAGCGCCCAACGTGTATAACCATGTATAATGTATATACATGGCTGTTTAAAGTCGATGTCAAATATGGTTCCAGTCAATGCATGTTTACGTCATGTATACTGTTGGAACCTTAGGCAAACAATAATGATTAGATGCAATCAATGCGCGTCCTTCATGTACTAAAAACTACATAGACCAGA
>NW_026462018.1:0-6086 GCF_021730395.1 Mercenaria mercenaria | reverse complement strand
ATTGTCACAAGTTGTGGGTGAAATTTGAAAGATATTTTGACACATAGAAAACACAGCTTCGTTTAATATCATGTACTTTGTTCAGTGGTTTAAAGCATATTTTACAAATATCATTCACGCAACATGGCATGAACATCAAAGTCACATTCATCATGTAAATGTACGTTGTTTTGAGATTGATAGATTTCTGACATTAATTTACACGAAGGTGTACTATCTTGGAAAACATTTATTGAAACATATATAATAATGTTTGTAGACTATTCATAATTTCATAATTCTTTAACTTCCACGTAGATATACAGTTGAGAAATATATGGAAAAATAAATGCGTTTGGCATAACAACGAACGTAACTTAAATTATTATAACTTCTTTTAAGAACACAACAGACAGAGTAACATGTCCTTTATTCATCTTGACTCGCAATAGTACATAACTACATTTAATATATACAATGTAATAGCCTTCAAGTGTGTCATGGAAAAAAAAACAGTAAACAGAGAAACACACACTTTATTCATTTTGTCTCGCAATAGTACGTAACAAAGTCTGTTGAAACAACTTTTAAGTATAAGAACACAACAGACAGGAAAAACAAGCTCTTTATTCTTCTTCATTGCAATTGTACCTAACTAAATTTAATTTAGTTTTATACGATTGTATTGTTTAATGGGAGAACAAAGTAAACAGAGAAACAAGCTCTTTATTCATCTTGACTCATATTTTACATGACTGAATTTAATATAACAAATTTGGAGTATGTAATGAAAGAACGCTATCAACAGAGAAACATGTCCTTTAATCATCTTGACTCGCAATTGTACGTAACTAAAATTGAAGAAGTATTAAATGAAAGTACACAATAAACAGAGAAACATGTCCTTTAATCATCTTGACTCGCAATTGTACGTAATTAAAATTGAAGAAGTATTAAATGAAAGTACACAATAAACAGAGAAACATGTCCTTTAATCATCTTGACTCGCAATTGTACGTAACTAAAATTGAAGAAGTATTGAATGAAAGTACACAATAAACAGAGAAACATGTCCTTTAATCATCTTGACTCGCAATTGTACGTAACTAAAATTGAAGAAGTATTAAATGAAAGTACACAATCAACAGAGAAACATGTCCTTCAATCATCTTGACTCGCAGTTGTACGTAAATAAATTTAATATACATAATTGAAGTAGTATTAAATGAAAGTACACAATCAACAGAGAAACATGTCCTTCAATCACCTTGACTTGCAATTGTGCGTAAATAAATCTAATATACATAATTGAAGTAGTATTAAATGAAAGTACACAATCAACAGAGAAACATGTTCTTGTTTCGTCTTGACTCGGAACTGATTTTCTCTGAACAATTAATGAACTTCAGATGGTCTGAATATACAGTAACCTTTCTACCATGAACATACTGATGAAACTGCTTACATACAAACAATAACTTTCTTCAAAGTTTGATTTTGTGGTCTCCAAAAAATTTCTACGTTCTTTTTAAGGGTGACCTATGGGGACCTGTAACCTCTGCAAGATTGTGAGTAAATTTGGATAAGTAATTCACTATACCTAAAACATTCCTAAGTTTAATCCTCGAATCTGGATTTTTAAGTTTTATGATGGCATCGACCTTCTCAGAATTGAATTAGTATCACAATTATACACTATTCAGGACTGTGAACACATAAGCACTTTTTCGAGCATTTAGTGTGATGTTCTCCTCACACCAATATATAATCTACTATAGGGGGCCTCCGTGGCCGAGTGGTTAAGGTCTCTGACTTCAAATCACTTGCCCCTCATCGATGTGGGTTCGAGCCTCACTCGGGGCGTTGAATTCTTCATGTGAGGAAGCCATCCAGCTGTCTTACGGAAGGTCGGTGGTTCTACCCAGGTGCCCGGTCGTGATGAAATAATGCACGGAGGGGCACCTGGGGTCTTCCTCCACCATTAAAGCTGGAAAGTCGCCATATGACCTATCATGTGTCGGTGCGACGTTAAATCCAACCAAAAAAAAAAAAAAAAAAAAAATCTACTATACATGTGAAATTTGAGAGACCGTCAAAGGTTCATTGATTTCTCTTTTGAACAAATCCGCGCTAGACTTAATACCAAAAGGTAGCCTTAGGATTCTGTACGTAGAAAACGGAGATGTCAGTGCCGTAAATTATTTACGAAGGCCATCAAGCTTACGACTGAAATAACAACGTGAACAGTCAAGCGTAGAAAACGTTTGCTGTGACATCATCCACAATCTCTTTTAGATAACGGGAATCAAATAATAATGAAATAATTTAGAAATTTTGGGTCATGACACGTGCAACTCTCATTTTTGTTTGGTTTTACCACAGGAAGCACTGTTAACCCATGCAACTGGTTCCGTGACATTTCCTGTGATACCTGTTAACCTATTCATTCCAACTTAACGACACATTTTCTCCCTCGGACTTCTCCTTAAGTGTTCCCAAGAAAACCAGCTGAACATGGAATTTAAATCCGTCCAATTAGCATATACTACTACGCCACGGAACCGTCCCAATATACTATCATGTTCTTCACAAGTAATTGCCAACTTCTCAATATCTCAATATGAACCAGAGGAGGAAGAGGAAATCACTTCTGGCACAATGTCTTCAATCAAGTATTTAAGGAGAACATTCACCTTGCCCGTCTAACTTGTGCTTTTTACTATATTAAACTTAAAATATTTCTTATAGAGTTATGGTTCTTTTGCGCTTGATATTCAGTTAATGACATGTCTTACCATGTACTCTATAAAGTTACGCCCCTTCAGTGGAGTAAAAGTTACCGCATTCAAATTAAAAGGATAAACTTGTCTAAAATTTTGATTTTCGCTCAAAGTAGCATTGCAAGTACAGAAGGTAGCGGGGGATGTTCTATTTTACCTTGAGTGATTTAATTATAAATTATTTAACTTGTCATGCGACTATGCTATTTAGTAAGTTAATTTATTAATCACAATCAACATTTTTTAAAAATAAAATTGCAGAAGCGTTACACTTAATAAAACTATGTAAAATTTATTAAGAACAAATACAGACTGGAGCGTATGAACAACAGTTAATTGATAAATACATGTAATGACTTCTGCTGCTATAATGATAACAAGGTTCGCTTTAAATATAATTGTCTAGAAGCTACCTTGGTGTGTGTTGTTTTCGTGCTTTATCTGCACTTACGATAAGTCGTATCTTATCTATATTTTGAAACAGGTTAACCATTGTAATTGCCAAAATACTGATATAGAGTTTTAACAAAAATATCTAATATTCTTTATCAATTGTAAATCCGGTTATTATTTTTGGTCATAACGACCAGTCATGTTTGAAGCTGATCAGATCCCCATATACTTGCGGTTTGCTTACGACCTCACCAAGCATTTCATCATATCATTCAAACTAAAAACACGCTTCAAGAACCCCGTCAATGCACTTATTCTTCCATCACTATGTGTTCCAACTGCTGTAACATTTTCTTCGTGACGTATTTACCTTGCTTTTTCGGAATAAAGAAGTCCGTTATGCATGTCAGTAACGTACAGTGTTTTAAAATATCTATAGAAAGCACAATGTATATTGTCAAAAAAATATAATTTCCTAAACTATTATGTTCAATGAATCTGAAAGGTTTTTGTGATATGAACTACCTCTTGTCCCGTCAGTGACATATATTTTATTTCTGCAATCAAGAGGTCGTGCAATAGCTATTTTATCACTGATGGAATCAAACTGGATTCTTACAGCAGCCTCCTCCGTGTTAAGACAACACACGTAAGACCGCCAGTCGTATTGCAGGGGTCTCCGATATCTTAGTTTGCCTGTGTAGTTGTGTAAGGAAATATTTGAGTAATATGCATTTATGGAAAGTGCAGTGACCTAGATAATTGAGTGGTGGAGTTGGAATACGGGCCATCATTGAATGAAAGACGTTTAAAGATTTAAAGATTTCTAGTTACATTCTGAAGCGTTTTTTCATAAATTTTGAAATATTTTAATGTGTTTACTAAGAAATTGTAATAGACCGATAGCAGTTTTAAGTTACTTATTTATTGCAAAAATGCTGTACTTTACTAGAGTATGTAGAACTTTTTGTCATTGGATTTTATTTCAGTTCTTTCCCGATGTAGATTTATTGCATTTTAAAAAGAAAAGAAAGTTTGACCTTTGAAAAACAATTATAACGATTTCAAGAACATATTTTGTAAATTTTATGTTAAGATAAGAGTATTCTTACACGATAGGAGAATGCACAAAAGTGAGTACCTGTGACATGACGTCCATGCGGTGGTATGTTTAGAACATGCAATTATTTTCTTTAAATTAAATTATCTCGTGCGCACGACATCTAATCTTGAGCGATCAACATCTTATCTCGTGCGCACGACATCTTATCTTGAGCGACCTACATCTTATCTCGAGCGATCAACATCTCATCTCGTGCGCACGACATCTCATCTTGAGCGATCAACATCTTATCTTGTGCGCACGACATCTTATCTCGAGCTATCAACATCTTATCTCGTGCGCACGACATCTTATCTCGAGCGATCAACATCTTATCTCGTGCGAACGACATCTTATCTTGAGCGATCAACATCTTATCTCGTGCGCACGACATCTTATCTCGAGCGATCAACATCTTATCTCGTGCGCACGATATCCTATCTCGAGTGATCAACATCTTATCTCGTGGGCACGACATCTTATCTCGTGCGCACGACATCTTATCTCGAACGATCAACATCTTATCTCGTGCGCACGATATCTTATCTCGAGCGATCAACATCTTATCTCGTGCGAACGACATCTTATCTCGAGCGATCAACATCTTATCTTGAGCGCAACACATCTTATCTATATATGTTAAGGCCCTTTGTGTGTATTTAGGTCATCAGTAAAACATACGGACAAGTTGATAATTACGGTCCCGCCTATTCCGACGTTATTTAAACTTCCCACAAGTACATGTACAAGTTTATCTCATCATTTGGGATAGCAGTCATCCTGTCTTCAAAATAAAATGAACATAACCAATGATGTTTTCAGCATGTAAGAGTAGCAACAAATTGCAGCTGGTCTAATAAATTCGCGCAGAAAAATTATGAAATTGCACGCATGAATTAAGGGAAAACAAGGAAACTTTAATATATGGGCAAAGACTATATCCTAAATCTTATTTGTTTGTCAAGGACTTAAATTTATTTCTTTGCATCATCACTGAATTTTTGCTGCCTTTTTTATCAGTTTGAGTATTAAATTATAACCCTGCAAACAAGCGAAACTACGGTGGTATGTTTAGGACATGCATTTATTTTTTTAAGATTAAATTATCTCGTGCGCACTACATCTTATCTCGTGCGCACGACATCTTATCTTGAGCGATCAACATCTTATCTCGTGCGCACGACATCTTATCTCGAGCGATCGACATCTTATCCCGAGCGATCAGCATCTTATCGCGTGCGCACGACATCTTATCTTGAGCGATCAACACCTTATCTTGAGATAAGATGTCGTGCGCACATAATAAGATGTTGATCGCTCAAGATAAGCTGTCGTGCGCACGAGATAAAATGTTGATCATTTGAGATAAGATGTCGTGCGCACGAAATAAGATGTAGATGGCTCAAGATAAGATGTCGTGCGCACGAAATAAGATGTTGATCGCTCGAGATAAGATCTCGTGCGCACTAGATAAGATGTTGGTCGCTCGAGATAAGATCTCGTGCGCACGAGATAAGATGTTGATCGCTCAAGATAAGATGTCGAGCGCACGAGATAAGATGTCAAGCGCACGAGATAAGATGTCATGCGCTCGAGATAAGATGTCGTGCGTTCGAGATAAGATGTCGTGCGCACGAGATAAGTTAATCTAAAAAAAAATTGCATGTCCTAAACATACCACTGTATTATACGGTTATAAGTATAATCGAAACAAAAGCAAAATTGGTGGCAGTCGTATGTTTTTACTGATGATCTGAATTCACACAAAAGGGCCTTTATATATATTGATTAAATGTCGTGCGCTCAAGATAAGATGTTGATCGCTCGAGATA
>NW_026462017.1:0-68249 GCF_021730395.1 Mercenaria mercenaria | reverse complement strand
GGGAATTTTAATGCAAAATTTGTCCAAATTAGTAAACAAGTATAACAAATGAAGTAACAAGAGTGCCATAGTCACTATTATGCTTATCAAGAGCTTGTTAAGTTGTCATTCTTGCATCTGACCTGTGACCCCTAACTTAGTGTTACATGTTCCTTAGCCTTAGACCTAGGGACCTTGTTCTTGCGCATAATACTCTGTCTTATGACAGTGAACATTTGTGCCAATTGACATCAAAATCCCTCCATGCATGAAGAAGATATGCTCTGGACAATGTCAAAGTTTGTGGATGCCTCTCGCTAGGGGGCGTACATTCCCATATATCTCGTTTTTCCAATGGGTGTATAAAAATGAAACACATTACTTTCGGTCAGAAAATGCACAAAAGACTGTCTCAAGGCTTTGTCCTGGACCAGTTGATTTCTCCTAATTACTGAACTAACAAACCTTCTGTTATTGTCATTTACCTTTCGTTGTACCCCTCCTGCTATACTTTTAATTGTCAAGTGGTACAAACACAATAGGATGCTCTTGTTTATTAATTAACTTTTACACACTGATCACTAAAAATCTTTGATAATGACGTACTAAATACAAACTGCAAGATGACCACATGTATGGCGCGTGGCATAACTGACATAGATCTGCGAGTAGCTAATTAATATACCAACCTTTGCCCACTGCCATGCTTCTGCTTGTGGCAGCGAACAATATTGAAATTCACAGGGATTTTGACTGACATGGGCACATTAGGTAACCCGATATGTTCGGCGAAGGATGCTATGTTCAGCGCAGGATCGATACATAGATTTGAAAACTTTAGTGGTGTTAGTGTTCTCCTTATCTCGGTCTATAAAAACAATTAACCAGTAAAATCACCTTACTAGTCTTATCACGTAATAAATGAAGCTTCCAAAGCTGATTTAAAATCCTGAAAAGATGCCATTTTAAGCAAAAACGGTGAAGTTAAATGTTAAACTTAACGCCATTTCAGCAATTTTAAAGTTTAATACTGTTTATAGCCACATTTCTTTGAAAATATTCCAAAACAAAGCCAATATCTGTGTAGCAGTGTGTATATAATGTATATAATTTGTCTATGATATCGGTTGTCCGATTAGCTCAGTTGGTAGAGTATCTGACTTGCAAGCAGAAGGTCGCAGGTTCGAGTCCTGTATCGGGCTGCACATTTTTCTGCTCCTATTACATTGGTGCCGTGAGTGTGGTGGCCAGCCTTGGAATCCTAGAGCTAGGGTGAAGCAATGGCTGGGTTAGTCAAAAGAATCTGAGTTTGTCTTTGAAAAAAGGAGGGAGGAATGTAGCAGTGTGTATATAATGTATATAATTTGTCTATGATATTGGCTGTCCGATTAGCTCAGTTGGTAGAGCATCTGACTTGCAAGCAGAAGGTCGCAGGTTCGAGTCCTGTATCAGAATGCACATTTTTCCGCTCCTATTACATCTGTATGGACTATATTTATCAAACTTTTCCCTGTCAACCTTCTAAATCATAATGTCTAAATCGATGTTTTAGTGAAGATTTTTAAGTTTGAAATACACCATATGCACGAAAAATGGCGATGTTTGGCACAGGATAAACATTTTGCGGCGATGTTCAGGAGCAGGTTATTGTAAACTTCATCACAAATATCGCAGTGACCGTTTTTGACGCTGTCATGCAAATTGTTGATATCTTATGTATATCAACAGAAAAAATTCATTTGTAGAGGTTCTTGTATCGGGTGGCCTCGGTAGCTCAATTGGTAGAGCGTTGGCATGGTAAGCCAAAGGACTGATGTTCGAGTCCTGGTCGAGGCTGCACATTTTTCTGAGACTGTTATATCTGGGGACTCGTCCGTGAAGCTCACCCTTGGAGCCCATGCAGTTTGGCTGGGGTGTGCATCTGAATTTGGTTAACAGTCTGCCGCAGACATTGGCCAGGAGTGCCAATGTCTCGCTATAAGAGGGAAGGTGTGTAGCCAGTGTTCCCACTCAGATTTTTTTTCAGGGGTAAACTTACCCCCTGGGTACAAAAACTGGGGGTAAAACACAAATTTTGGGGGGTATGAAATTTGCCGTGAAGCCAAACGCCAAAAGCTTCGACTGCGACATTCTTGCAGACGAGACAGTTCCCGGGGACCCGGATGTAGATCGGTAACCGTTTAATAAGTGTACATTCATTTACCAATGCGTTAAAAGATACAACCCATCTACATTTTTTGATGTCAGAGAGCCGTGAGCCAATCGATTCGCAGATAACGCACTGCGGCAGTATTTCCAAGGTTTATTTTTGTACACATAGCGTGGGAGTCCAGCTTAGCGGATTCGTCCCCGGCAGTTTCGTACGTGCGCGATCTCGCACCGGGTAAAAAATACTTGCGTGAATTTTGTTTTTATAACGTGATTTACGTAGTATTTTACGTGAGTGGGAACTCTGTGTAGCGGTTCTCGTATGGGACGGCCTCGGTAGCTCAAATGGTAGAGCGTTGGCACTGTAAGCCAAGTTCCAAGGTTCGAGTCCCGAGACTGTTACAATTACAAAATCTATCGCTATTTTTCTTCAACTGAAAACAATAAGATTATTCATTTAAAAAGAAAAGACATTTATACCAATAATTTATTGATTGCTTTGTTTATTATTTTTCTATCAAAAATAAATCCGTGAAATGCGATTTATGACAAAAATACTCGCCTTTTCAAATGTATGCGGGGTGTAAGTATTTTTGCAAAGTTCTTTGCATGATGTTACATCGTCTAAAATGCCATCAAATACGCTTGCTCTTGCAAAATGACCGAAAATTAAAAGAAAACATCCAACTATTTGTTTCGTCGCCATTTTGATGTGTTGTACGGTCACATGACCGAATAGTCTAATTTCAAGTAGAATAATCTAGACATCGTTGTCGACTTAGTTTTACGTATGCACGGGCGTACATGTACTAACTAATAAATAGCTGATTACAAAAGGTGCAATTCATATGAACTGTTGTTAAAGTGAGAAAGATCCCATGAAGTGCAAGGTTAAAAGACAAGGCTGAAATATTCATAGAACAATTCAGTTCATGTTCACTAAATGAGAGGATAAACGTCTACATACTCTTGGATAAGTAAATTAGATACCCCTTCCTGTAGGTTCAACTTCAGGCGTAGAAAAACGTTTGTCAACAGTTAAAACTTCAAATGCCGCACTCGGATAACATATCTAATGTGCCTTTGAAAATTTGTGCTAAGTTAAAACAATTCGCTCCCGAGATAACGTCTATATTCCAAGTATCAATAAACACAGGGAACTTGCCCGTCTACTGGGTAAATGCAATAATAAATATCACCTGTCTTCAATAAAGGGGATTTTCACCTTACCGAGAACTACCGACCAGTGTCTTGAACTTCAGTCACTGTGCAAATTATTATTTAGAACACATTATATGCAAACACCTTCTAAACCATCTTGAACGGAATAACGATTTGACTAACGTAAATCATGGATTTAGGTTTGGATAGGCTACTTATGTGAAACGCAACTTCTCGTAAGTATGGGAGACTTACTTAAACGTACGATGACGGTCACCAAACTGATGTTATTATACTTGATTTCTCGAAAGCCTTCGATACCATTCCTCATGATGAATTACTACATAAATTACTAAGTTTTGGCATCAAAGGTCCTATACGTACATGTATAAAGAACGTTCTAACTACTAGACATTATATGCAGGTAGTTGTCGACAGTGAATAATCTCAGAAAGCTACAGTAGACTCTAGTGTGCCCTATGGGATAGTGATGGGCTCTCTCTTATTCTTGTGTCACATAAATAACTAACCACAATCAGTGCAATCCAAAGCTAGACAATTTACAGATGACTGTTTGCTATATATAAATGCAAATCCGTTCTCAATAGGACTATCAAATATTTCATAATGACCTAGTTGAACTTGAACGCTAGGCTGAAAAATGGGGCATACGTTTTAATGCCAAAACGAGTTATTTATGAAGTATTAATGAAATATCACATTATTTCTACACATTATGCGATGTAATCTTAAAACAGGTCTCTGAAAATCTTATCTCGGCCTTACCCTCAGCGAGAACATTAATGGTCAAGACATATAACTAAAGTTGCTAAGAAAGCCAACTCCACCGTGGCGGTTCTACGTAGAAACCTTAGAAAGCAGCATACATTTCACTGGTTAGGTCGTTACTGGAATACGAATTAAGCCTTTATACGGGACACATATTTACGAAAATTCATCACCAAACTTGAAAGGGTGCAACGACAAGCAGCACGTTTTATAACAAACGACTACAAAACAAGGTACAGGACGTGAAGTGCTTGCACACTTACTGCAAGCGAGCTAAATGGTTGCAAAATTGCAATATCGCGGATATTTGCTAAAAGTATTACACGTTCGCTTGCTTTTTCATCAAGTAAGTGGGATTCTATGGTATTTCAAACTCTACGGATATGTGCATGCATCAGTTCTACGTCTACGTCACACTCGGTTTTGCGTTTCATCGTCGTAGATTTCAAATTGTCGAGGTTTTTGCAGGTATAAGATGGTAATGTGCATGTTTTGCTATTTGAACGGGCTCTTTTCTTGCCGATTATTTTTAAATCATAGCCTGCTCTGAGGTCCCTAAACATGACAAAACAACTGATTGTGAGGAATTTCATAAATGTTTGGTTCTGCATGCTTCATAAATGATTTTATACTCACATATATCTTGTTCAAACTCCAAAATCAAAATTCTACATCAAATATTTCATGTAAATTGTTCTAAAATACCTTACAATGGTACGATTGCAAAACAATTTTTGAAATGGGGCATTCTGAAGAAACCAAAAAATAATCCTTTGGAAAGGCGACAATTTGTCAGATTCATGCGTGGCTTTTGACCATCTGCGAATGCATTTGGTAGAAATAATTTAGAATCAGGTTTTCTACTAGGAAACATAGAAAATTATGGGAAAGTAATAAAAGATACGTCGTTCACAATTATGGTCCGTGGGCCGAGGCCAAAAATATGGAAGTCGTAACCCAGAAATTAGGCAAAGGTTGAGCTATACCATGATGTTATACTATCATTTAGGAAATGTTTAAGGGTGGATGTCGGTCTGAACAACATGTCAGTAAAATTTAATGACGATTTTAAAAACGTTAGTGTCTAATAAATACAATTTAGCATTACACAGGGATAACGCTGAGTTTGATGGTGAAAAAGAAATTTATGTGACAATTTTTATAATAAATCTTATCCTTTAATGCCTGAAATAATCAATAATCTACTTTGGTTGTCAAATAGTGCTACGTTATATATTATATACCGAATAAAATTGAAAAAGTAGGGATTGATTTACCCTACCCACCACGTTAATACATATACTTAAGTTAGAAATCTTAAGAATTTCTAATCCTTTAAAAAGGAACTGAACCCTCATATTAACAAGAAAGAAAACAAAATGGATGAATATTTAACTAAAAAAAAACAACAACAGAGACCTTTGCACTGTTATGGTTCCTGTTTCATATCTGGGCGATTTGCATAATGACGGACCTGTTCTTTGCTAGTGGAGTAGAAATGATGAAAGTATTGCAAAAACTGATTAGACGGAAGTTCCCTATGGACGACATCTATCCAGCAATACTAGTCATTATTTAAGATGACATTTCAAATTAATCCGAAATTATTATACATATGAGCAATTGCCTCCAAATTTCTCATATCTTGATGACTAATTCTCTTCTATGCTGGCTTGAATCTTTTTAGTATCACTACGTACTTAGTAATTAAATCACCTAAAATTTTAGTAAAATAACGAGAAATGGAGAATCAAACATACAATGAAATTGTCTTTTAAAAGCCAAGTGAAAAAGATCTTTGTACAAGCAGTTATGTTTTTTACAACATTTGAAAGGATTTTGTAAAGTTTATGTGTAAGAGCTAATTGCATTTTTCTGTCACAGTTCAGCTACTAGTAAGTACTTACGACCTCTTTTTAGAGGACAAAACTCTGATTAAACAAACGGAAATGAGCTACATGTAGACAGTTCTGAACCTACCAAAGCAATTTATGATACATATATATGGATGTACCTTTTGGTGGTGCTTGAATGTTTTATCTATGTTGTTTCAAATAGAAATTTTCAGATATATTACAATGCCAGATCTCTTCAATATCCTTCAACAAAATCCTTTCAATGCGTATGCCTTTGAATTAGTGTTAAACTATTTTGAATATTATTATTATTATTTACCAGATTTTTATAGCACTCTTTTCATCCATAAAATAAACGTTCAAAAGCGCTGTACAAACTACATATCACAGAATGATATGGACACATAATACAACACAAAAATATATCAACAATAAAAGGCATTTAGCCTGAATCAGATTTTACATTATGTTTGATGTGAAAAAATAACACCAAACTCAGCTGACATTTCTATGTTTTCTTTAAAAATTCCTAGTTCCACTTTATCCCTACCAATTGCAATTGACTTTGGTCTGAAATTGTTTAATACTCTGTCTGATGGAACGGAAAGATTGATGTCAGATGGCGATGGATTGTAGTAACCTACTATCGCTTTTCCTCCTTGAACAAGCCCCTGATGGGCAAAGCCACGCACGAATCTGACAAGTTGCTCTACCAATAATCTGGCCTGTCCAAACGTATTCTTTAGTTCCTTTAGGATACCTTATTTCAGAAATCGGTTTGTAATCGTACCATTGTAAGGTATCTTGAGCAACTTAAATGACATACTTGATGTAGAATATTTTCCATCCCGTACCAAACGTGTCAAAAGTGAAGTTTGTTTGTTTGTTTTGGGTTTAACTCCGTTTTTCAACAGTATTTCAGTCATGTAACGGCGGGCAGTTAACCTAACCAGTGTTCCTGGATTCTGTACCAGTACAAACCTGTTCTCCGCAAGTAACTGCCAACTTCCCCACACGAATCAGAGGTGGAGGACTAATGATTTCAGACACAATGTCGTTCATCAAATAGTCACGGAGAAATACGCCCTGCCCAAGGATCGGACTCACGATCCCGCGATCCTTAGACCAACGTTCTTATAATACCTATTGAGCTAAGCGGGCGGGTCGCCTCAATAACTTCACCTACAGTTTGTTAATATTCTTCAGTTTTATCATCGCCGGTATAATTACGTATGATTGCTTGCTGAAAGTACACTATCAATTGTTACAACTTCTTCTATTTCGATCTTATTTGAACGATTTTCGTTCCCAAAATTTAACATTGTTTGTAGTTTCCACTGATTTATTGATATCACTTAAGTTTTGGGCAGTCCATCGTATATTTTTGCAAAATATTTTCGTTTTGGAGCTTGTAATGGCGAAGAGATCATGAGTCTCCTAGACGAAAATCTGCACTTTATGGAACTCAGAGAGGAAATATTTCATCTCCTTAAAAAAAAAGAAAGACAAAAATATATGCTTCCCGTTACCCTTTCATTGCGGCGTGTACTTCATTTTATGCTTTTCGTTTGCTAAATTTAAGGACATTTTCATACCTTAGCAGGACGGAAACTGGTCTTCAATCTAAAATATGAAAAGGACATTAATATTACATGTATTTGCAAATTATTGTTTAAATATGAGATCGTCTTATAAAGTCAGTGCGTTCAGTTGTTAGTCGCACATTACACTCTATCAATTTTCACGAAAATATTACAAGGATTATTCTACCAAAACAAAATTTTACTTTAAAACAAAAGAGGGCCGCGTGATGCTGTACAATAAAAATGGAAAACCACAGGTCACTTAACACGACATAAACGAAAATGTTGCAGGCTCGGTTTGATTGAACCTGTTCATGGACGGTAGTGGAAATGCAAGCTACTCACGCCCTCTGGCCACGGGTTGAGCACAACTCAATATTTACACATGTTATAGGTACCAGAATAAAACTAAGAGACACCCGCAGATGTATTCATACAGTGATGCACATGGAACCTTCAATAATGCACAGAGTGCAATTCCATGAAAAGCGGCGTATGTCCTCATATAAAAATAATACAACTCTAATCAAGACAAATTTTGTACATGTAACACAATCGACATGTTCCGAGAGTTAGACCATTTTATACCTTCAATAACTTCGGCAATTTGAAATCTACGACTAGGTATCCAGTAACAGATAATTACCTGTGCTTATTTTACCTCCAGGTACTACCCTTTCAAAGCTGAGTGCCAAGCAAGGGAGCTACCAGTACCATTTTTCACGTCTTTGGTATGACGCGGCCGGGGATCGAACCCCAGACCTCCCGCACTCAAAGCGGACACCCACCACTAGGCATTTGAGGCAATCTGTCTGTAACAACTACTGGGAGAGAACTCCATGCTGTGTGGCCAACATGATCAACAACCTTGGGTGGCAGTCCTTACACGAGATGAGAATCAAATACTAGAGCGTCTAGCGGTATATATAAATACCGAAAGACACCGAAAGATACCGAAAGACACCAAAACCGTTATAAAAAAAACATATAAAAAAGACTTAAATAAGATGTATTAGACATATACTATGGTGTTATATTACATTTAAATTACACTTGATGACAAAAAACATTGTGCAAATAAAATTTAAATGATCATAAAATTGTCTTTCGGAAATGCTCTATGTAGCTCGATACCGAAAGACACCGTGGGTCACTTTAAATTCACATGAAAAGATTGAAATTAGACGTTTTATACACAGATTATGATGTTATAATTATATTCAAATTATATTTGATGACAAAATAGATTATGCAAATAAGATTATAATGATAAAGTGTTTATTAACTAAGAAAGTAATGCGTTGTGTAGTTCGATGCCGAAAGACACTGTGAATCACTTTAAATACACATACAATGTAAAAAGATTGAAGTATAGTATTCAAAGTTATATTTGATGATGTTAAAACATGTATTAACGCTTACAAAAAGTGTCTTTCGGTAATTCAAATCCTTTTTAAAAGCAAAATCGATCTGTTTTCTCAAGAAGTAATAGAAATTAGTAACGTCCAAACTAAATTGTTTAATAAGTCAGTTATTCACACCGTTGATGGCTTGTGTCAACAACGCCATTAATCAGCGTTGATTAGATTAATATCTTCAGGTAACATGCATTAATTGAGATTACCGTCAATTTGTAAAAAAAAAATCTGAAGTAACTTCTTTTTATTCCAATTTTCCATTTAATGATAATAATCAATGTTTATGTTACTCTCTCTCTCTCTCTCTCTCTCTCTCTCTCTCTCTCTCTCTCTCTAAAAAAAGACATACGTGTTGTTGTAGTTGTAGTTGTACACGTCCTAGATAATTTATGCATTTAGTTTTAACTGTCTGACTGCGTTGAAACATGTACTAGTAATACTTACTTACAGGTGTCTTTCGGAATTAAATTCAAATCTCTTTTAAAAGCACTTTTAGACTTAAAGTGATCACAATTTATACAGTTAAAATTATATGTCATAGGTGTCTTTCTGTAACAATGCAATTAATAAAAGTCTGGAAATAAGATTGTTCGAATCAATTGATATATAATAAAATTGTACAATTTATATAGTAATTTTGTAAAACTAGTTTGTTTATTTTCTTATTGCATTAGCTGGTAATCGGATAATTAATAACTGAAAAATCAGTAACTCTTTGAACATAGAAAATCTGTTAATTACTTTCTTTTGGTAGCGATGTGATAATAAATTGTTGTTGTTGTTGTTTCGTCATTGGCATTATACGGGGCATTATACTTGTAATGTTCTGATTATATATGAACATTTCGGACCCTTAAAGGGATTTGTATTATAAATGACTGACCCAAGACGGGATTGTTTAACACTACGTCTATTCACTACAGCTAATACAAGATAACTGATTTAACAGTATAATACAAACATGTATACGTTCTTAGAACCGGCACGCTATACGCTAGTGCGGTGCAGGAGGGAGGAGCTACATTTCATGAATGAGTGACCATTACATCCCTCCTATCTTCAGATTTAAAATCTTATAATAATCGTATTTTCTAAGAACAAAATATAATGTGAAGCTTATAACACAAACAAAAGAAAGGCATCAAACTTTAAAGAAAATAAATATCAACAGTATCCGATCAATTCCCTATTTACTCATTTGTCATGCATAATGATGTATTCCTTCTCATGAGGTTAGAGTCGTTTTCCCAGAACGAAATAAATGTCAGTGTCAAATCATTAAGCTTCACATATTCAGATTTACGATTCATTTATAAGTTCGTAGTTGTTCTTGAGAATGTCATTATTACCGAATACAAGAAATAATGTCTGTAAAATTAAGGGATTATCATCTAATGTTCATCATGACACCAGAATAGTCTGTGAAAACACCATGAAATTTTGTTTTAAATGCTTGTAAAGTTAATGTCCATTTTGTCCGACGCTCATTAATCTTTCCCCGTGATAGCGTTCGCTGATATTTTATTATCCACAGCTGTGCAAATTAAAGAGCTAGTTTGTGGAACCAGATATTTAGATTATAAACAAGAAAAAAAAAAACACTAGACATTAAATGACCACCGGCAGTGGTTATGCTCATTTGTTTCGCAATAGAATATGTACTTTGCAGGTTTTATTATGACCTGGCTATAACACTTCGCAGTATAATTGCACTTTTTGCACTTTACAGGTTTTATTATGACCTGGCTATTTAAAACACGCCACAAATAGAATCGCACTTTTTTTTTTGTACTTCCAGGTTTTATTATGACCTGAACATTAGAACACTTTCAACTAAATTAATCCATAAGTGTATGATTTTTTTCTTTTGCAATTGAGACACATTTTTTAGGCAATTTATACACACTGTATTTACTATTATTCGTCTATAAACCTTCTAGGGGTCTTCGTTTCCTTCCCGATTTTCGCAGTGAGGTACCGTCGGCGCCGGAAGAGGATTTACGCTGGTCGCTGTCGTTAAATGAGTTTACAGGTTTGAAAGGGGATATGTCACGGGTAATTGTACGATCATTGTGTTGAACTGTGACCATAGAACCTTTTCTGGGGATTACCTTACCGACTGAAGAGCTGAATGGTGTGTCAAGTTTATTCCTTATATTTTGTTTCACAAGTACCTTGTCTCCAGGTTTTATTGTTGAATACTTCGTTTTCCGTCGGATGTCGGCATAACGTTTATTTTTCATCTTTGCTTTAGTGTCTCTTTCTCTGACATACTTATCCTTTCTGAAAACTGAAAACTGGGGAAGTTTTGTTTTCATTTTTCTGTTAAACATGAGTTCATACGGAGAAAGCCCAGTGCTTGGATGTGGGGTACTCCTATAGTTCATGAGGAAACTACTGATTTCAGTTTTAAAGTTCTTTCCTGATGCTGATGCGGTTTTCATGGTTTTAACTAAAGGCTTCATAAATGCTTCTGCTGTACCGTTTGCCATCGGATGGAGTGGTGTTATTTTTCTATGTTTAAAACCAAAACGATCTGCAAAGTCCGAGAAGATTTGACTGTTGAATGGAGATCCATTGTCAGTTTTCACGACACTTGGGATAGAAAACAAACTGAATAATTTCTCAAGATGTGGAATAACTGTTTGCGCAGAAAGGCTATGGAGTTTTTCTACAACAGGATATCTGCTATAGTCACATATGACTACCATGAAATATTCGCCTGAGGGAAAGGTCCACAAAAATCCACGGATACTTCGTCCAAGGTTGTTTTGGTAACGGACTGGGTTTTATAGGCTCTTGTGTTGTTTAGGGAGAAGCGGACATGCACGGTATGCAGTTTTTACACATTTCATCTACACGTGTATCCATGTATGGAAACCAACATGTTTCTCTCAAAAGTGCTTTGCAGCGAACACGACCTGATGACCTTCGTGTGCTAGCTTAACGACCTTTTGTTGCAGCGAATCAGGAATGCACAGTCGCGTGCCGCGCAATAAAACATTTCCTTCATCGAGTGACACGACAGTTATCTCTTCGCTCACAGTTTGATAACTCCTGAAGCTGTCATCTTGGTAACATAATTGTTTCGACCAACTGTTATTTGGTAACGCGTCCATTACGCACTTAATAACACAGTCTTTCTGAGTGGCAGTTGCGATGTCAGACATAGTTAATGAACTTGGCACTGACGTGTGAGCAATAAACCTGACGTAATCTTCAGCAAAGCTTTCAATTGGCTGCTCTTTAACTGGATGTCTGGAGCAGTAGTCTGAGATCATTTGGCTTCCGGCGCGATATTTCACTTTGAAATTGTAAGTTGTCAATTTTAACCTCCATCTTCAAGGCGCGCTGACTGAATTTGCTTGGTGTTATTGAATATTGATTCTAAACAACGATGATCACTGATTAATGTAAACCCTTTTCCAAACAAATAAAGGTGGAAATGCTGGCAACCAAAAACACAAGCCAATGCCTCACGCTCTGTTTGGCTGTAGCGTTGCTCTACGGGTGTAAGTGACCTACTTCCATATGACACGATTCGATTTTCTTGAACTAAGATCGCAGAAACACCAACAGGACTTCCATCAACCCACAGTTCTGTTTGTTTTGACGGGTTAAAGTATGCCATGACCTTGTCACTGACTAATGCATTTTTCAGTTGATGAAACGCGTTTTCCCCGCTGTGTTGTCCATTCAAATGGCTGATTTTGCTGTGTTAAGCGTCTGAGGGGTTCTGAGATTGTAGAGTAGTTTTCAATAAATCTTGACACGTAATTTGTCATTCCAAGGAAAGATCGAACCTCGCCCTGATTTTTCGGCTTTTCAACGTTCTTGATAGCAGTGATTTTCTCAGGATCTGGTGATATTCCCGATTCAGAAAAGACATATCCGAAGAATTTTATTTTGCTTTTTCCAAATTCACATTTTTCTTTGTTGAGTGTCAGATTTCTATCTTGTAGCCGTTGCAGAAGTGCTTCTAAGTTCGAGTCATGATCTGTTTGCGTTTTCCCATGAATGATTATGTCATCTGAAATGTTTAGCACACCATTTAATCCATTTATCACTTGCCGTATTTCATTTTGGAAATTTCTGGTGCTACACTTACACCGAAATTTAGCCGTTTGTACCTCCAAAGTCCAACATGGCTTGCGAACACGGTCATGTTTCTTGATTCCTCGGAAAGTTCGAGCTGATGGAACCCTTTGTAAAGGTCCACCTTTGAAAACACGGTGGAGCCATTTAGTTCCATTATAATGTCATCCACTGTAGGCACGACATGTCTTTCACGCTTTAATGCTAGATTCGCTTTTCTCATATCTACACAAATTCTGACATCATTCGGAGACTTGGGTTTTGGAGCAACGACCAAGTTCGAGACCCAGGGTGTCGCACCTGTGGCTTTTTCAATTACATCAAGTTTTTCAAGTTTCTCGAGCTCTTGTGCAACTTTATCACGGACGTGAAACGGAATGCGTCTAGCTGGCTGGGCGGTAGGTATTACACTTTCGTCTATATGGAATTTGATTTGCTTATCCTTTAATTTCCTAGCCCATTGAACACTGGTTTGTATTTGTCATATAAGTCTGAATACTTCTCATTTTTACTAGATATAGTCTGTATGACTGGTACAATTTCAAGCTCCACGGCGGTTTCATAACTTATCAAATTTTCCGATGCACCGTTCACGACATGAAAAATCCGTTGTTGCGAATTTAGGACCCGATTCTATGACACATACGTATTTCCCTTTATAGACAATGGTTTGTTTTGACCGAATGCATATGCTTTTGTTTTTGTTTTCTGGATTTTCGGCTTCGGTCTCATTTTGTCGATTAAAGACTCGTCGAGAATATTCAAGCTACTTCCTGTGTCAACAAGGAAAGTCACATCAACACCATTTACTTTTAAGTTTACTTTTGGCACTTTTTTGTTTGAAATTTTCTTTACAACACTAAGTCCAAAAGCCACTCCGTTTCAGAACAAGATTCGTCTTCACTGTTGGTTTCATAGCCATTGTTATTTTCGGATATTTCGTGTAGTTGTCCTTTTGAATTCAGCCGTTTACGACATACCCCAATGAAATGGTTTCTTTTATGGCAGTAATTGCATTTTGCGCCAAAGGCTGGGCATTTTCTATTAACTTCCTGTGATATAACATTTTTGTTACGTGTGCGAATTATGAAACATATAACCTTGCTTTGAGTAGATTCTATTTATTTTTTGTTGGTAACTTAAATTAGAAATATGCTTTTCTACATTTAGATAGATTTACCTGTAAAGTTTTAATTTTCATTTTAGTTCAATGCATTTAATGTAGCAAGTATACTTTTTACGAATTGTATCACTTGCGTTGAAATTTAAGGAACACTAGGAATTTCATACGAGAGCTACTGACAACTTTAATACGCTGTATTATAACATGAGGTGAACTGAGCAGCAACTACTAGATCGACATGATAGCTAGAAAAGCATAACTGCAGGAAAAACTAAGCAAATACAACTGCATTCAAGACATAACTGAAAGACAAGGCAAAAATAAGAAAATAATACTACTGTATTGCATGATGAAAATCAAGAAAGTTATTTCGGGAGGGTCTTTTCACCCAAGACACCCCAAAACACCCAAATACACCTAAAAACGCTAATTATCCTATTGTTTAGTATCAAAATGTCAAAATAATAACATATTTTGATGTTTTAGGTGATAATTTTCTTTTTTTCTGAATCATAAAAAAGGAAACTTTAGAACAAAATAATTCAAGGGAAACAATCCAAAAGTTTATCTATGATAATTTATTAAAGCCTAAAGGATATCCAGTTATTTCCCTTTCATTCAGAAGTTATTTGTGTTTGTAAAACATGTTAGTAAATTTGACTAACAAATAAAAATGTTTTTAACTGTAAGGGCGTCCGGGTTTTGCAGAATGACTATATCCAAGGGAAACAAATAAATAGTTACGTTGGCTTTACCTCCCTTTCACATTAATAACAAGTTCATTTCAGCTGTTGTTCTTAGATGTATTTCCCTGAACAAATCTACTCTAAGGTTATCTTAACTGTTACAGTCTGTATAAGCATGTCTTTAAGATATATTTTTAATAAAATGATACAAAAGGTGTCTTGGGGTGTTTTGGAGTGTCTTTGGGTGTCTTGGGGTGAAAAGACCTTCCGAGTTATTTCCCTTTATGCAGTTACGCCATTTATCAAATTGACCGGGGTTATTTCATTGAAAATTGGATGAAAAACATACTTATTTATTTGATAACATCATTATACATTATTTTGATAAGGGTGAATAGGTATTGATGCATGTCACTTTTCTGTTATCTGTTGCTGTTTTTTTTGTTCGAATGATCAGGTTACAGCCACAGGCACCAGTATCGGACCTGGGACAAAGAATATGGCCTTGTTTTCATCCTAAATGAGTTCAAAATGAAAAATATGTAATGAAATATGACCCCCCTACAAATGATACATATATTTTTCATTTTGAACTCATTTAGGATGAAAACAAGGCCATATTCTTTGTCCCAGGTCTGATACTGGTGCCTGTGGTTACAGCACAACTTTTATGTCCTGTTATTGGTCAGGCTGGTAACATTGCCAGATCGGGCTTACGACATAAAAAGTGATATTTCTTGACAAATAATGAAGATATTTTTTTCAAACTTGGTCCATTTATTAAGCATTATATATAATGCTTATCAAGATAGAAATTAGGAGATTTTGTTCCATAAAATCTATTAATTATTGAATTTACAGCGACACCTATATATTTACTTTCACTTTCTATTTTTATCCTGTCATGGTTTAGTGAACATTGTATTCATACACTATCGAACTTCTTTTGGTCAAATTTTGAACCTCTTCACAGTTTCGAATGACACGTCACAGTCAAAATCAAAAATTTCGCTCTATTAAATCATTTAATTTAAAAAAAAAAAAAAAAAAAAAAAAAAAAAAAAAAAGGGAATGGCAAGGTTAAATCCCTGACAAGTCAAAAGAGCCGAGCCCATTACAATTGAAATTTTATTAGCAATTTATGAAAATATGGATTTTTCTGTCAAATCAAACATAGTTTATTGGTGTTTATTTCTTTTTGCATTCTTTCTATTAGCAAGGAAATCCAATTTGGTCCCAACTAGTAAACATGATATTACTGGTGGTCGTTTTCTTGCCTTAAAAGATATAGAGTATTTTGATAACTACATTTTAGTACATATAAATTGGTCGAAAACCATTCAGTTTGGGGAGCGTAAGATTATTTGTCCACTTATGAGGATGAAGGATAATCGGTTGTGCCTAGTAACAGCATTTGAAAAACTATTATCATTAAAAATTAAATTTTGTAATGGAGCGTTATTTACACTGCCTTCTGGTAATCCCATTACATATCATTTGTTTCAAAAGAAGTTAAGGGAGTGTTTACACAACATAGGTTTGAATGCAAAATTGTTTTCTTCACATTCGTTCAGACGAGGTTTCACGACACTTGCCTTCCAATCTAATATTCCGCCTGAATATATTCAGTTATTAGGGGACTGGAAAAGTGATGCATATAAAACTTATCTGGAATTAGGATGGACAGACAAATTAAAAATCTTACACCAAATGTTTCCTGAATATTAATTTAATAAAATATTATGATATATATTTACAGATATCCAGGTGTATATTCTGTCTGACTCAATAGCCAAGTACGTTGATGGCATCAATTACACTGAGGTTAAAGCTTATCCAGGGGCCAACATTTCCAGATTGATGGCCAAAATTGAGAAGGATAAATCTCTTATATCTAAACCATATACATTAATTCATGTGGGTACTAATGATATTGCTCAAAATCATATGACAGTTGACATGATCTTGAGTAACTTTAATGCTTTAATTTCATTGATTCGCAATTATTCAAGTACACGTATCATCATTTCAAGCATTCTTCCAAGACCAGTAGATGTCGTATCGACAGAAGAAAAAGTTAAGGAAGTCAATAAACAATTAAAGGTCAAATGTACTGAGAGACGAGTTCAGTTTGTAGCTTCATTCCGTCCATTTTTGAAGTTTGCGAAACCCATCAGTGATTTGTATGCAGTAAGGGATGGCGGCCTTCATTTAAACTACGAAGGAACCCGCAAACTACGTTCTGTGTTTGTCAACACAGTGGCTCATTTACCATTAGTTAAAACATAAATTTCTAGTCAGCAGGTGGCACACACTATATGTATTACAGATTTAGTCAGGCTTAAATTTTGATCTGATATGTTGCGCAACATTTGTATTTGATCATGTATGTTCTTTAATTCATATTTAACAAACTTTTGTTTGACTTCTTTAGTTCCTTTCATTTCAGCCGGGGATTCTTCAGAAGGAAGGTCTGTATGACTTATTCCTTTGAAGAGGTAGCCTGATGAGATAATCGTACTTCTAGATTATCCTTCTTGTATGTTTCACAAGACTGTATTTAACTCTTGGAAACTTTTAACCATGAGGTAATGAGCTATGTGCTGACGTTATCCTTGGTTTGGGTATTATGGCTGATGAAAGGTCTAAATAGGTCTTCAAGGGTTACAAGCACTTTGTTTCTATATTTTATAGTCAACCTCTCATATATACTATTTGTATTTTTCTACAGATTATTTAGAAAAGTTTGAAGCTGGTACATGTATGTAAGTAATTTGTTGGTAATGCATTTATTAGCTTTATTTATTTTGTTTTCTTTTGCCTATTTTATGCTTGTTTTGGGCTGGGAGTTGGCATTAATTTGGCAATATAAATAGTATGATTGCTTTCCTCATTGTCATACATAAGGTCATAGGGTAACAGCTATTTGTGAATTTAGAATAACATTCTTATGGTTACTAATTGAATTGTGTTGTATTGACAGTGTAGTAGTTTTTGAATATAGTCTGTCAGTTACATATAGTAATCATGGAGTGTTATGTCAGTAATTTATATTACGTTATCCTTGACCATTGTTTAAGATGTGTCTGTGCTCTATTAAATCATTTAATTTATCAGTCATTGTCGTTTCTGTTATGAAATAATTTAGGAGATTTTGTTCCATAAAATCTATTAATTATTGAATTTACAGCGACACCTATATATTTACTTTCACTTTCTATTTTTATCCTGTCATGGTTTAGTGAACATTGTATTCATACACTATCGAACTTCTTTTGGTCAAATTTTGAACCTCTTCACAGTTTCGAATGACACGTCACAGTCAACATCAAAAATTTGCCGCTCCCACCCACCCTTATAAATTAAGTTCCATTTTGTTTGTTTATATTATATAATTGTATGCCTTACTTTGCTTACCTTTATTAATGTTTGCGCTTATTCTGTTTCATCCTTTTTTTTTGTGTAATATGCTTATCCTTTTTATTTGTTGCTTTAATTTTGCTTACCCTTGTTTCCTGTGCTTATTAATTTGTGCTTATTTTGTTTCATACATTATGGTTACAATTTTGTATTTGACATGATAGTTTTATTAATTTGCAAAATTTTTTTTTTCCAATGTAATAGTTTAAAGCGTTAATTTGGCAATATAAATAGTATGATTGCTTTCCTCATTGTCATACATAAGGTCATAGGGTAACAGCTATTTGTGAATTTAGAATAACATTCTTATGGTTACTTATTGAATAGTGTTGTATTGACAGTGTAGTAGTTTTTGAATATAGTCTGTCAGTTACATATAGTAATCATGGAGTGTTATGTCAGTAATTTATATTACGTTATCCTTGACCATTGTTTAAGACGTGTCTGTGCTCTATTAAATCATTTAATTTATCAGTCATTGTCGTTTCTGTTATGAAATAATTAACTTTGTTGCCTTCAGTTTAGTTAGAATTACCTCCCTTTTTCAGATGTTTATGATGCATAATTTTTGAAGTCCAAACAAATTATGTTTCAATGCAATGTTTAAAACTAGAAAAGGTTCAATGGCTTTCTATTGCTCCAAACTTGTGCGACAGTACCTTTATTCTATATATTTAGGGTAAATACTTTGTTTCTATTGGAGATGTTTGAGCATATTTTTTAGAACTTACATTTCTCTATAATGTTGTAAGTGAAAGCAGAGTAAAATGTATACATTCATGTACTAGCGCAATAATTTAGAGCATTAGAAAGCCATTTAACCCTTTTTTGTTTTAAACTTAGCATTAAAACATTTTTTTTGGACTTCAAAGATTATGCGTCATAAAAATCTGAAAAGGGGAAATAATGCTACCAAAACTGAAGGCAACCAAGTTATTTTTATTCTAATTTGTATCATTAGTTATGCTTAATAAATGGACCATGTTTGAAAGAAATATCTTCATTAGGCCTAAAAAAAAAATATGTCTGTTTCCTGTAACCCGACCGACCGTAAGTTTTTACCGCCGACCGCAATTTTTTTATGGGCCAAAATTCGAGATTCTGATCATATCTTTATTGATTATTGGGATAATTTAGTTGTACCCGACCTCGTCGCGCATAGTAACGAACGTTCCTGGTTCCGTCGACATGAAACAACATGGCGAAAAGCCTGTTTGTCGGTAGACTCGAGGTTCCGGGTTTTCACCCGCGAAAATCGAGTTTTTTTTATGCATATCGAGTTCAAAAGTTCTGCCCCTTGTCAATCAAAATCGAGGTGAATTTCATTACTGTTCGCAGCCACAAGCGGAAGTATGGCAGTAGGCGGAGCGTCATATACTAATCTCGCGGTTTGTATTTAGTACAATAATGTCCTTCATTACGAAAAGTGTTTATTGATCAATGTGTAAACGTTAATTGATAAACAATTCGTAGAAGAGCAGCCTATTATCATGTTAATTGTGGCCCCGAAAATCTCTAATTGGCAAAAACGGCCCGAAGCTATGTCTGTCTGCAAAACTATGAACTTTGCCTGTTACACAATGTTTACTGAACAAAAGGAATCGGTGTAGAAAAAGAACTTGTATGAACAACAGCTGTTATTGAAAGGCGGGAGCAAGTTTTCAAAAATTTTATTTGATTAGCAGGCCTCGACCTTAGCGGTGGACCGTTGGACCGACGCAACCAAAATATCGGCAGGTCCACTATCAAAAGTTGGGTAGACCGACGGTCAACCAATTTTCAGTCACGGTCTGCAAATAAAATAAAACCCTTAAAAGTGAAAAATAGCGGGGGAGTGGGGGGGGGGGGTCGTACCCATATCGGCAAATTCACAAAACGAAAGTTGATTTTGCCTTAGTACGGCATTCTACAGTTATAAGCATTAGCGAGTTAAAGTCAGGATAGCACGAATGGACTACTCCATCGATCGGGCGAGTGGTTTTTACGTGGTAACTTTACCAAATTGAGTAATTACATCAGGCAAAATTACCTGGATTGACTGGAATTTACCCGCGAATTGTAAAAATATCAAAACGTCATGCTGGTAATTTTCCATTCCACAAGCACGTGCGCCCTATCGTAATACTTAATTTACATCGCAGTCACTTTTGACACAAAAAACGTGCGTAGTGCATTCATTTTTTAATATAATCGCTTCAGATTTTCAACACCGCTTGAGAACTAATACAGTTTGAATTCTATAACAGTTTTAATAAGATATCGACAGGAATGTAGGCAAAATTCTTTAAAAGCGATCAAATTTTCATATAATGTTTTGTAAAATTTCAAACAGTGAGATCTTGATTATTTATTTCCTTTTTAAAGTAAATAAACGGTACATACTATGGTAATAAAATTCAGACTTTTGACCAGAAAGTACAAAAAACACAATTAAAAAATCTTAAATAATGAAAAAGCGGCAGCAAAAATACATGGAGTAAAACGATTTTTTGGCAAACAGATTTCTGTTAGCACGGCAGAATAGGTTACGTGACCTCATGAACGTAAATAGAAATGTGGTTTTAAAATGAAGCAGTATGATGTCGTTGCGATTTTTAATAAGTTTTAAATGATTCTTCGTACATATATTTTTTGACACAACACTTTGTTAGATATTCTTCTCAAACAATAATGTAAATTTCTTGAGGGCAAATAGGTCATCATCGTTCACGGTCTGACACATTTACATGTCACTTTATTTTGGATATTGCGCATTCGCTTTTAAAAAATTAAAGAAAAAACTTTTTTACTGATTTCTTCTCAACAATTAAAGGAATCGAGAAAGTACGATCAGACAGTGATGTGTCACATGGCGCGAAAACATGACGTAATGCAATGACAATCTCGGGGAAACTATACCGCTTTGATCTCCACTGCAGATGCCACAATAACCGACACACTTCTTTTAGCTCTTTGAGGGGGTGTTAATTGATGATAAAACGAGGCCAGTTACTTAGTTTATCATCGGAATTTTTTCACTTTCAACACTGGTCGGGAGGATGATGATTTTGTCCATATTTTGGGACACTTTTCAAAATAATTATTTTTCGGGATAACAGATTGCTACAGTCTTCCATTTTTAATTATTTTAGAAATAAGTCCTGTTTCTTTGAGTCATATGAAGTTATGACGTCTACAGCATCACAATTTATGAGATAGAATTGGAGGTCCACTAAAGTCTGAGCAGGTCTACTAGATTTTAGCAGTTGGTGAACCTGCTGGCAACTGCTGAAAAAAGTTAAGGTCGAGGCCTGATTAGGCAGTTAATCGGCGATAATAAGGTTACTAAACACTGAAATGTTCTAACACCTAAAAAAAAAAAAAAAAAAAAAAATTTCCTACCTACCGACCTCCATTTTTTCAGCATGTTACAGGAAACAAACATATTTTTTTTTTAGGCCTTATTTTTCAAGAAATATTACTTTTTGTGTCATAAGCCCGATCGGGCAATGTTACCAGCCTGTTGGTATCCGGATACTGTTTAGTTTCTCAACATGACCATTTCGGCCTGGGTGGTTCCAATACTCCCGCTTTCATAGCCTTGGGTATTGTATAATCACCCCTTGGATATGGTGCCTGCTTTTTAATTTTGTCTTTTGACAGTTCCTGTGATACGCAGGCTCCATAACCTCAGATCCCCTTCCTAAATTCCAGTTTGTTTAGTTCTGCCCATTGTTTTCTTGTTTGGGGCAAACCCATTACTTTATCTGGGACCAAACGCCGCTCTTCATGGAATTACACGCCTCAACACGTGTATCATTGAAGGTTCCATGTTCACCGCCGTTTGAATACATCTGCGGATGTCTCTAAATTGCTTGTTGTACTTTTAGCATGTGTAAATGATGAGTTCTGCTCAACCCTGGGCTAGAGGGCGTGGACGGTAGCATGCATTTCCACTACCGTCCATGAACAGGCTCAATCAAACCGAGCCTGCAACATTTTCGTTTTTGTCGTGTTGGGCGACCTGTGAAGTTTCCACTTTTCTCTATTTCATTATCACAGCAGCGTTGTTTGTGCCGTGTGGCAGCCGTAAAAAGTCTCCCCCGTACATTCAGTCAGGGCTGTTATATTTCGATCTTCTCGGATCGTTCAGCACAACTTTTATGTCGTGTGATTGGTACTGTTTAGTTTCTCAACATGACCATTTCAGCCTGGGTGGTTCCAATACTCCCGCTTTCATAGCCATGGGTATTGTAAAACCACCCCTTGGATATGGTGCCTGCTTTTTAATTTTGTCTTTTGACAGTTCCTGTGATACGCAGGCTCCATAACCTCAGATCCCCTTCCAAAATTCCAGTTTGTTTAGTTCTGCCCATTGTTTTCTCGTTTGGGGCAAACCCATTATTTTATCTGGGACCAAACGCCGCTCTTCATGGAATTACACGCCTCAACACGTGTATCATTGAAGGTTCCATGTTCACCGCCGTTTGAATACATCTGCGGATGTCTCTAAATTGCTTGTTGTACTTTTAGCATGTGTAAATGATGAGTTCTGCTCAACCCTGGGCTAGAGGGCGTGGACGGTAGCATGCATTTCCACTACCGTCCATGAACAGGCTCAATCAAACCGAGCCTGCAACATTTTCGTTTTTGTCGTGTTGGGCGACCTGTGAAGTTTCCACTTTTCTCTATTTTAGCATGACCGATATCAACATTTGTATACAAAGTGGAGTAAGGAATTAATTTACATTACGAGTTGTGTTCAGAACAATTTAGATCGAAGTTTCCATTTCCTGAGTAGAATAATGTTAATGAACGTTAATCTCCATTTCAGACCTTAATTGAGACTTTGTTTCAACAAATTTAATCTGTTAAAAAGATTTAAGTTAGAACAAGAGCTGTCATTAGACGGCAGGCATGACTTCTCAGTGCTTGACCATGAGTTAGAGCTTGGCGATTAAAAAGGGTAGTAAGCTAATAGTCAATAGCGTTGAAAGTAACAGAAATATTGGACGTTATCTATATAAATCTTTAACAAAAATATTCTAAGTTAAAAAGGGGCATACATATGTATTGGTACTGACGATAAATGCGGACAGAAAATGAGGTTCTTACCGGTAACACGTTTATTTTTGCAAATTCATCTACATCTACAGCGGTACAACCAGCAATCAGTTTCTGATTATGACTGGTCGGCAAATTGTTATCAGTGGTTGGTATCAAAATAAAGCTTAACTTTTGCCAAAAAATTGACATAATTTAAATTTATACTTAGTAAGCAAACTCACAAAATGAAGCCTTGAGAGGGGTATGTAAAATGGGGACTGTACGAACATTGACTGATGATAAAGTCGACCACTTTGTCATTTAAAAAAAATTCTCCATAGAATTATATTGAAACTTTCCAAAAATTGCTGAAACAGTCATTCCTGATCAAGTAATGAAAAGTGACCCAGTTCAAAGTTGAATGTCAGGTCTTCATGTGTTGACAGTGCATGAGCATGCGGTAAAAAACATCCTCTTCCCCAGTAATTTTGGATATTTATTTTTAAACAGATAAATATGTCATTTATTTATACAGAATATTGACCAATTTTGTTTTTGTTTACACCAGTTGGTGTTGTAAGTGGTTAGTTACTATTAGCCAGCATGTTCAGTTCGACAGAAAACGTTTTTCAGTTTCGAGGTCACTGTGACCTTGATCTTTGATTTAGTGACCCAAAAAACTATAGAAAATCCACTGACCACTGGAAATCATCTAATGAAATTTTACACCTGTAGGCCAAATTGTTTTTCAGTTATCGATCAGAAAAACCATTATCAGTCTCAAATGCACTTCGACCTTGACCTTTGACCTATTGACCCCAAAAAACAATGATATAATCTACTGAGTTATCTGTTGGAACCCAGTTTCAGTCTCAAGGTCACAGCAACCTCGACCTTTAATCTATCAACGCCAAAAATAATAGAAGGTCATATACTGACTACATGCAATCATCGTATGAAGTTTGACGCCTGTAGGTCAAAGCTTTCTTCAGCTATTGATCACAAACCGTTTCCAGTTTCAAGGTCATTGTGACCTTGACCTTTGACCAACTGAACAAAAAGGCAATAGGGTGTAGGCTCTTCAGAATTTTTTGGTTAAAGTTTTTGATAAAGTCAAATATCTCTGTTACTATCAAAGCTTTTGACTTGTACTTAAAGTAGTTATTATTCCTAGGGGTATAATACTGTAAGTGTATTAATATTAGCGGGCGGGATGGCGGGCGGGCGGCGTCCACAGACTGTCCGGAGCATATCTTCAACATGCATGAAGGGATTTTGATGAAACTTGGCACAGTTGTTCACCATCATGAGACGGAGTGTCATGCGCAAAAACCAGGTCCCTAGGTCTAAGGTCAAGGTCACACTTAGAGGTCAAAGGTCAAATTCAAGAATGACTTTGTCCGGAGCATATCTTCTTCATACATGGAGGGATTTTGATGAAAGTTGGCACAATTGTTCATCATCATGAGACGGAGTGTCATGCACAAGAACCAGGTCCCTGGGTCTAAGGTCAAGGTCACACTTAGAGGTCAAAGGATACAAGAAAGAAAACTTTGTCCGGAGCATATCTTCTTCATGCATGGAGGGATTTTGATATAACTTAGCACAAATGTTCACCACCACGAGGCGGAGTGTCATGCGCAAGAACCAGGTCCCTAGGTCTAAGGTCAAGGTCACACTTAGAGGTCAAAGGATACAAGAATGAAAACCTTGTCCGGAGCATTTCTTCTTCATGCTTAGAGGGATTTTGATATAACTTTGCACAAATGTTCACCACCATGAGGCGGAGTGTCATGCGCAAGAACCAGGTCCCTAGGTCAAAGGTCAAGGTCACACTTTGAGGCCAAAGGTCAGATACAAGAATGACTTTGTCCGAAGCATTTCTTCTTCATGCATGGAGGGATTTTGATGTAACTTGGCACAATTATACATCATCATGAGACAAAGTGTCATGCGCAGTTCCTTTCTTTAGAATTACCTCCCTTTGTTGTTACTATAAATAGCTTATATTGTAACTTTTTCATTACTAGTCGTAGGGAAAAATCGAGACCACTTTTCTGTAGTACAACATGCATGCTACATCCAATTATGAGGTGTATTTTGACCAATCCCTACCTGGTAAAGATTTTTGTGTGGACTTTTTTTTTTTTTTTTTAAGATTATCTTCCCCTAGTTGTTACTATAAATAACTTATATTGTAACTTTTTTATAATTGACCGTAGGGAAAAAACAAGACCACTTTTCTGTGGTACAACATAGATGTTACTTTCAAATTTTAGGTGTATTTTAAGGTATCTCTACCTGGTTAGGAGTTTTTTTGTGGACTTAGAAAAACAAATGACTTAAATGATTACTAAACAACCACAAAATTAAAATTCCATTTGCAAATACAGGTGCTAGAGTAAAGAAATTTGCTGTGACGGGCGTATATTGTGACATTCTGGCACTCTTGTTATAACTGTCAACATCACGCCTTATTTCAAAACGTCAAAAACCAAGCTGAAAATGAGTTTACTATCGACCCATAATATTACTATATTGAAGTACTTAAAAGATTTACCTTGAAGTGACAAATTTTATATTTAGATGTAAGAGTTTTTTTTGTGTTTTTTTTTATTGAACCAGGAATCCTGAAGACGTCTGAAAAGTCACAGGGCACATTTAAATTTCGGATGTTCAAACCCCTTACATGCACGCTTCGTTTCACAAAAATTCCGTTTGTGTAGTGCTATGAACAGCCGACACCAAAAAGCTACTGAATTGTTTTCCTCTAAAATTTCTTTCACCAGTGTAGGTTTCAAATGTTCTACGGATGTAAAATTAAAGCTGCTTTTTTATCTTTCCTGTTGTTTCTTTCAGATAACACAGATTGTGCAGGTTTTTGAAAATGGTAAGTTGTTTTACTATTAATAGTGTCGATATCAATATTTTCTTACTTGTACGAAATACACGAGGAGAACTCTCGTTTATTTTAAAATCAAGCCGCCCGAACCCTGTCGGTACCCACCTTGGCACAATAAATGGGCAGTTTTTATCAGGACTGAAAAGACCGGTGCTCGCCCGACCTCATATGCCGCGCGGGGCCCGACAGACCCGTTTGAAAAGTGACTTTAGCATTTACATCTTTGAACTTCATATCATTTTACTTCTGTTCTGAAACCTTTATTTGAATCATTCCCTTGCTTTTAAACAATATTATGTATAGTATGAGTTTGCTTTTTGACATTCCCATGCGACGTTGCCATACGGAAAGAGTTCGAATCCTGGTTCTGCCATACAAAATATGTTTTTATATTTACATTTGCTATTCCTATTACACACAACAGCCTGTTTTATCGAAAGAAATGTAGATATGGTGAACCATTTAGACTATCAATATAAATTTGTTAAGTTCGTACAAGTAAGAAAATATTGATATCGACCCTATTAACAATAAAAAAAACTTACCATTTTTAAAAACCTGCAGTCTGTGATATCTGAAAAAGAAAACACACAATAAAGATAAAAAATAACTAAACAAAAAAGCAGCTGTAATTTTACACTCGTAGAACAATTGAAACCGACAACATGGACACTGGTGAAAGAAATTTAAGGGGAGAAACAACTTTTCAAAGTAGCTTTTCTTGGTGTAGATCGGCTGTTCGTAGCAATACACAAACAAATATTAAGTATATTTTGTGAAACGACGCGTGCGTGTAAAGGTTTGAACATCCGAAATTTTAATCTGCCCTGTCAGCTTGGTTTTTGACGTTTTGAAATAAGGTGTGATGGTTGCGGACAGTTATAAAAAGTCAGATCTACACACCAAATGAACTAAGCTATAACATGTCCAAATAGAAATTAGCATAGAGCCTGCCTGTGCGTAATGCAGAGAGCCTGCCTGTGCATCAAAACCTGGTGTGCAGAGAGACCGCCGGTGCCCCGACAAAACCGAAAGTAAGGGGTTTTGAAGAATTCTATTTACATTTTGGCCTATTTGTCAATATTTTTTGGAAGAATATTAAAACATGAATACAAGTAGTGCGCTTGATACGTATGATATCAAAGCAAATACTCGTTAAAGACTGTGGAAAAGGTCGGGTTAGTGTTCCATGTCAGTAGACCATCAATTAATTTCATCAAGTTTGCAAGCAAAATGGCTGATAATTAAAAAGTAAACGCTACAATACATAGTAAACACATTCTAATGTTCCGTGCTCTACTTATTTTTGAGCAGCATACATATTATCATGGATGGCAGCTCGATTTTTCGCCTCCTCATCCGATCAGGACATTCTTTATAGCAAAGAAAAGCCAGTACCAACGCAAAGAAACCGCCGATATAGCAGATTTCGCTAAGAGTCCGCCGATATGGATAGGCACCGTGCTAATATTAGACTGAAATGAAAGGCTTTTCTAATAAAAAAGTAACATTTATCGCATCGAAAATACCGTTATTACAATATAACAGAACACAGAGAAATACATATCTAGTGTGTAAATATGACAATAACTGCATTCTTAACTGATATTCTGCAGAAAATTTTGAATAGAATGATTAAACCTGTTTGAACATTAGTGCAGAACTCAAATAATTTTGTAAATTAAGTTGCATTTTTTATCTTCGCCATTGTCCGTAAACATTGTATATAACACCTTCGGAGTAGATCGCCAGTTTGTCAGGTTGAGTTAATTTCTAGTATCACCATAACATTTTACTGCTTTGAAAGCCAAGTGTGAATTTAAAAACAATTATCAACATTCTGCACTGTATTCATGTATAAAGTTACAGTACACAGATTAACACTGATCTGAACGAATGTACATTTATTTGCGTGCCTGGTTGATTTAATAACATTATCAATATGAAATTTTTCCGTAGTAAGAAAACAAAGAAAAAGAAAACAAATCAACATGCACAATATCTATATTGCTTTTTATTTAAAAAAGACGTAATTCAAATGCAAATAATATTAGGTAATATTTTTAAAGAAAAAAAAAAGAGTATATATATTCAATGGCAAAACTGTTTGACACAACGGTCATGTTCGGGCCACTGCTTAGTTTTCGAAAACTGGTGTTTCAGATTGGCTATTTTAGCGCTGCTGATACTGCGCTAATACAAGTACGCGCTAATAAGTCAAAACTACTCAATTTTAGGCATTTGCGCTAAAATTTAGCTGCGCTAATATAAGATCACTTACAGTAGGGACACTAGTATCTGGTGGCTATACTGGATTCTGGTCCGTACGTACATCGGTTGGTCCGTCTGTAGACAGAATTTGTATGGGCTATTTCTCAGCAATTATTTGCCAGATTTCCATCAAACCTGGTAATTGTACCCCCCGACAACAAAGTTGTAAGGGGGGTATACTGGTTTCAGGTTGTCTGTCTGTCCGTCAGTCTGTCTGTCCGTCTGTCTGTCCGTAGACACAATCTTGTGCGCTCCATCTCTCCTCATCCCCTTGACACAATTTAATAAAACTTCACACAAGTGATCAGTAACAACAGTTACAAGTTGTGCATGGGGCATGTTAGGTTATTTCAGAAAAAAAAAATACAGAGTTACGGGACTTTGTTTTTTGTTACTATACTATATACATAGACATAATCTTGTGCGCTCCATCTCTCCTCATCCCCTTGACACAATTTAATGAAACTTCACACAAGTGATCAGTAACAACAGTAGTTGTGCATGGGGCATGTTAGGTTCTTTCAGAATTTTTTTTTGCAGAGTTACGGGACTTTGTTTTTTGTTACTATACTATATACATAGACACAATCTTGTGCGCACCATCTCTTCTTATCCCCTTGACACAATTTAATGAAACTTCACACAAGTGATCAGTAACAACAGTAGTTGTGCATAGGGCATGTTAGGTTCTTTCAACAACAAAAATTGCAGAGTTATGGGACTTTGTTTCTTGTTAAAATACTATGTACATACAGTCTGCATATGCAATCTTGTGCGCGCCTAATCTTCCGAACCCTTGCACATAATTTAATGAAACTTCACACAAGTGATCAGTACCAACCCTAGTTGTGCATGGTGCATGTTGCGTTCTTTTAGATAAATATTCTGCATAGTTATGGGTCTTTGTTTTTTGTTACTATACTGTATACATATAGTCTGTATACATACAGTCCACATAATTATGCAATCTTGTGTGTGTTAAATTGCAATGTACTGTGTCAGTGCATGAGGGGGGTACATTCATCATCTTTAGTGATAGCTCTAGTTATTATCAGTATCAAGCCTAGTTGTGCATGTGCAAGCGGGTTTTTTCACAAAGTTAGGCCTTTTATTAATTTTTTCTATATATGTATATATGGAACAAAAAATCCACACTATTTCTCAGCAATAATTTGCCAGATTTCAACCAAACCTTGTAATTATTTTCAGTACCAAGCCTAGTTGTGCATGTGTGAAGCGGGTTCCATTCAGATGATTATTCATGAAGTTATGGGCCTTTATTAATTTCTTCTTTATATGTATATGAAAAAAAATTGTCTGTGCTATTTCTCTGTACTTTTTTGCCAGACTTTTATCAAACCTTGTAATTTTCATTGGTACCAAGTGTAGTTGTGCCTGTGCGAAGCACGTTCCATTTGAATGATTTTTCATGTATTTTTGGCCCTTGATTTGTTTCAGATATGAATAGAGTTACATTGGAAAAAAAAATTCAATAATTTTCTGACATATTTCATATGCTGTTAAGTATAACTAGTTGATGACCCATAGTAATTTCATGGTCCCATGACCTTGACCTACTGAGGAAGTGCTGAAGGTGAGCTTTTGTGATCGCCCTGTGCCCGTCGTCGTCAGTCCGTCCGTTCGTCGTCAACAATTTGACTGTTAACACTCTAGATGTCACAATTTTGACCTTAACTTAATGAAACTTGGTCAAAATGTTACTCTCAATATAATCTTGGACGAGTTTGATATTGGGTCATCTGGGTTTAAAAACTAGGTCACCAGGTCAAATCAAAGGAAAAGCTTGTTAACACTCTAGAGGTCACAATTTTGGCCCAATCTTAATGATACTTGGTCAGAAGGTTACCTTTAATGAAATCTTGGACAAACTCGATATTGGGTCATCTGGGGTCAAAAACTAGGTCACCAGGTCAAATCAAAGGAAAAGCTTGTTGACACTGTAGTGGCCACATTTATGACATATCTTAATGAAACTTGGTCATAATGTTTATCTTGATGATTTATAGGTCAAGTTCAAATCTGGGTCTGGTGGGGTCAAAGACTAGGTCACTAGATCAAATCAAAGGAAAAGCTTGATAACACTCTAGAGGCCACATTTACGACTGTATCTTCTTGAAACTTATAATCTTGATGATTTTAGGTCAAGTTTGAATCTGGGTAATGTGGGGTCAAAAACTAGGTCATCGGGTCAAGTGAAAGGAAAAGCTAGTTAACACTTTAGAGGCTACATTTATGACCATAATTATCTTAATGAAACTTGGTCAGAATTTTGATCTTGATGATCTTTAGGTCAGTAGGTCAGGTGAGCGATACAGGGCCTTCATGGCCCTCTTGTTTAAAATACTGCCATAAAATTTGGACCACTTGTACAGTTTTGAACCATGAAATTTGGAGATTTTATACAGTTTTGCAGAACATTTATTATGCATCTTTGTACAGTTTCTCCCTATGCAATATACAAATGCAATGTATATTTTCAATACCCCTGTTTCTCTGACAATAAGATGCTGTCTGGTGGTATTCATCACCATTAGTGATAGGTCTTGCTTACTATCAAAGTCTACACCAGGAGAAACAATCCCCATAACTCTGATTTGAATTTTGACAGAGTAATGCCCCTTTTTAAATGGAATTTTTTTGGTTAAAGGTTTTAAAGGTTTTACTGGCAAAACTCTGATTCAGAGTCAAGCACTGAGAAAAGTTGAGCGTGTCTTATGGACATCACTTGTTCCCCTTGATTTGGTAAAAAATTGAAAATGCTTAGAATTAAAAAATGTTCTTTAATTGGAATCACATCTCAAATAATGACTGATTTATAAATGAACTTTGATCATATTTAGTATTTCCCCCTTGACCTAGTAAAAGGAGAGTTGCGAATATTGTGGGGATGAGTCCATTAATCAGAGTAATTGCCTGTTAACCTTTAGCCTGCTGGTGGTAAGTGATTCTGCCTTTGTGACCAGTGCAGACCAAGATAGGCCTGCACATCTGTGCAGGCTGATTATGGTCTGCACTGTTCGCTATTTACTCAGTAAATTTCCATTGAACACCCCTTCGAATAATAAATGGTACTGCCCAAATTGAATGATGGACCATTTCATTTTAGAAATTTAACAGGGTAAAGGTTAATTATTTTACAATTCATAGATTCGCACATACCAAAATCCATTAATGAATCTTCATGAAACTTAATACAAATATAGATCATTACAGTGCAAAGCTTTATCCCTTGATTTTGTAAAAAACGAGAACTAACAATCTGTTGCATTGTCCATTTGTACATAACTTGAGTATATCTGGAAATTAAAATATCTTTCACATTCACAAAACAACTTATTTACTGAAATGGCTTGTTTTGTTTACATTCTGCTTTATGCTGAAGTGCGATCCAGGCTGCTTAACAAACTATAGCTTTAATTTTTAGCTCGACTATTCGAAGAATAGTCTAGCTATTCTACTCACCCTGGCGTCGGCGTCGGCGTCACACCTTGGTTAAGTTTTTGCATGCAAGTACATACAGCTATCATTTAAAGGCGTATAGCTTTGAAACTTATTTATTCTTTTTCTAGGTCAATTACCAACCTCACTGGGTCAAGTTCCATAACTCTAACATGTATTTTGAGCAAATTATGCCCCCTTTTGGACTTACAAAAATTCTGGTTAAAGTTTTACATGCAAGTTACTATCTCCAAAACTAATGCAGATATTGAATTGAAACTTCACATGTGTCTTCGGAGTTATAAAACTAGTTGATAGCACCAAGTCCCATAACTCTGACCTTCATTTTGGCCAAATTATGCCCCCTTTTGGACTTAAAAAATTCTGGTTAAAGTTTTGCGTGCAAGTACATACAGCTATTACTAAAAGGCATATAGATTTGAAACTTATTTTTTCTTTTTCTAGATCAATAACCTACCTCACTGGGTCAAGTCCCATAACTCTGACATGTATTTTGGCCAAATTATGCCCCCTTTTGGACTTAGAAAATTCTGGTTAAAGTTTTGCGTGCAAGTACATACAGCTATTACTAAAAGGCATATAGATTTGAAACTTATTTTTTCTTTTTCTAGATCAATTATCTACCTCACTGGGTCAAGTCCCATAACTCTGACATGTATTTTGGCCAAATTATGCCCCCTTTTAAACTTAGAAAATCCTGGTTAAAGTTTTACATGCAAGTAACTATCTCCAAAACTACTACAGATATTAAATTGAAACTTCACATGTGTCTTCGGGGTTATAAAACTAGTTGATAACACCAAGTCCCATAACTCTGACATGTATTTTGGGCAAATTATGCCCCCTTTTGGACTTAGAAAATCCTAGTTAAAGTTTTGCGTGCAAGTACATACAGCTATTACCAAAAGGCATATAGCTTTGAAACTTATTTATTCTTTTTCTAGGTCAATTACCAACCTCACTGGGTCAAGTTCCATAACTCTTAACATGTATTTTGAGCAAATTATGCCCCCTTTTGGACTTAGAAAATTCTGGTTAAAGTTTTACATGCAAGTTACTATCCCCAAAACTAATGCAGATATTGAATTGAAACTTAACATGTTTCTTCGGGGTTATAAAACTAGTTGATAACATCAAGTCCCATAACTCTGATTTGTATTTTGGTCAAATTATGTCCCCTTTCGAACTTAAAACTCTTTTGATATTTAACATTTTGGGTAATAATTTCCTGCTTCTGTGACAATATTTCGAATAGTCGAGCTTGGCTGTCTTACGGACAGCTCTTGTTTGAAACTGTTATAAAAGAGTATTCTATTACTTCTTACTACTCATCATAACCAATATGGCATTTATGGTTCAGCATTGGAGTGGGTTGACTCATACCAGCGACTGCGAAGCTGTTTTGTGAGGGTAAATCAAACATTGTCATCTCAACATGAGCTGAAATTTAGTGTTCCACAAGGAAGTCGTTTGGGCCCCTGGCTTTATCTGACCTATGTGGGAACTCTTTATGACAATGTGCCACCATCTATCTCCGTTACTTTGGATTTGTGGATGATCACACGGTCAATACGCGTTTCAGACCAACAGCAATCGCAGAAGAGGCTGCAATTCACAAACTCCAAGATTGTGCTTTTGTTATCGGAGATTTGATGAACAAAAATGAACTAAAAATGAATGCATCTAAAACAGAGTTTATCATGTTTGGCAGTCGCCCATAACTGAATAAGTGTAACACCAAGGAAATTGATATATGTGGTGATAAAATTGAATTACAGAATTGTATCAGATACTTAGGCACTTTTCTCAACGACACTTTAACTTCCAACGAGCATGTGAAAAGGAAGTGCCAAACTGCAATGTTGAACTATTTTAAGATCAAAAGTATTCAGAAATATTTAACTAAAGAAGCCACAGAGGTTTTAGTTCTTTCATTTGTGATTTCCCACTTAGATTATTGCAACGTTATTCTCTGTGGAATCACTCAGAAAGAATTAGGTAAATTACAACATATCCAGAATATGTGTACTAAACTTGTTCTTGGTCGCCGTAGGTACAATAGTTCAAAACAGGCATTGTATGATCTGCACTGGTTACCCATCAATGCAAGAATTAACTTTAATACTCTTACTTATATGTACAACTGTTCTGTTGGAAATACCCCTCAATACCTGATTGATCTGTTGTCTGTCAAAGTCCCAAAATGCACACTGTGATCTTCAGAGTCATCAGCAAGTTGCTATGTTGTTCCTTACAACAAAAGACAACAAGAGAAAGGCCTTTCAGCACCTTCAGACCCAAGCTCTGGAATGAACTGCTTTTGAACTTAAGACAAAGTGTATCAGTGAACATATTCAAGAAACATTTGAAAACATTTCTTCAGAGTTTACATTATTATAAAATTGTAGTCATAGTAGATAGAGCAATGACACTGACATGAATCCATAACATTTCTTTGTTGATAAATTTGATTTGAGATCTGTCGGTATTTAGATATCACTTGAATAAAAATAATAAATTTCTGTAAATAACATTCTATAATATGTTGTGCATTTTAGCTTTGACAACTGACTGAGTCTTGTATGTGTATTAATGTAATACATGTAATTGATGCTTTATTATCATTTAACTGTTTATTATTGTACAACGTCACTGAATATGTTTTATATGTAGAAGTAGGCATTTAAGTAAATAAACAAGTTTCAAGTTTCAGGTTTACTACTCTCGGTCTCTTATGAGAGATGTCAAAAATTTGCTGCAGATTAATGTTAAGCATTCTATTCTAGTCAAAAATCTATGAGCAAGTCGTTAGTGCATTGAGAAAATTATAATCAAGCGTAAGTAAAGTTCATTTTACTACATTAATGTGATACTTTAATTAAACAAATGGCTTTTGAGCATTGAAGCTATAGATCTAATTTCAGGTATCTTATAACATGCAATTAATCTCATCTCCAAAAAGATTATCATTCAATGGTTATAATTTTTACGACGATGATGATTTGCTATTCGTTAAATAGTGACGTCATTTCCGCTTTTTTTTTCTTGTCACATGGTACAAGAAAAGAGACATTTGTTGATCAGGAATATATCTTTATTGACAATTTAGTAGGTAGTTTTGTTTCTGTTGAGATGTTGAAACATTGTAAATGAAATTGTAGTATACTGTTTTAGTTATTTCTTTAAATTAACTGTATCCTAAATGTGTCTGATGACATGTTGTGCAATCACATTATTTGAACATTTTGCTGTTTTATCCTTGAAACAATAACTTTTAAAGGTTTCTAAGGGTAAGAGAATGAATTTTGATAATATTTTTAGTTAAGCAAGGTTGTTGATTTTGTTTTGTTAGGTTTATCTACACACTTAGGAGCTTATCTCTCCTTTCCACAAGCTTTCCTGAATGGAAGTGTCTAGCCATCTGGTAGCCTGCGTTCTAGTCGTTGGGATATTTTCTAGCCGTCAGATAATCAATTACTTAATGAATAAGTAATGATTTACCTGTTACTTACTTCAGACACTAATACACCCTGGGTTGAACGCAAGCTAGGTGTCCTGTTACCGGACGGTGTTAGGTGTCACTCCATTAAAAATTTGAAAGAAATGATTAATGACTTTCACAGAAATTACTTTTTGTTGCCAACTTGTCGTCAGGTGTGAAACTTACTCTGCTCAGTTTTTGAAGGTGTGAAAATTATCAAAAATTGTGTTAAAAGAAATTTTTTGAGGTGATCAGAATGCTAGAAAAAACTGGAATGAAGTGACAAAAACAGAGAAATCTATATAGTACATATACAGCCAACCTATCAAAATATGTATAACAGTAAACAAATTTACCAATCAATTTAAAATTTAAATAATCCGATGATCAACCAAAATGATTGGCACAACAATAAGAACTACTTGATTGTGAAAGATTGTTCCACATAATTAATCGATTATACTGTCAACAATAAAATACAGTGCATTTGCAATGCTACGAATCGCAATTTAACGAAATACCGGTATACTACGAAAAGGGGTCTTGGTCCCGGCAGCTTTCCTTCTTATTTCTATGTTACAAAGTCGCGGTTTTACGATAATGCAATTTTACGAAAAATTTGCTCCTACGAATGTATTGTTATGCCCTTAAAGCATGTTTCCAACTTGTTTAAGTTGCGATTTTACGAATACCTGTTTCGTCTAATTCACACCTTCCATAATAGTGTAAAAACGCTTCGGAGTGGAAAGTGTAACTATCATTTAGCTGGGCGTAAACAGTTATTAAAGTGTGAAAACTTAGTAATTAATTTCGAAACACATGCGCTGTACACTATGACACAAGTTAGTGGTTAATTTTTTCTCCTATAACTCTCAGATCGGATGGCATACCAGTCACACTTGCTTTGATAGCTATTATACATCTCAAACAATCGCTGCATAAAGAAAAAAATTTAAGTCCTGATCTCTGTTGCTGTTTTATTATTCCGAACAATTCAGTATGTAATTGCGATTTTTTGTTCTCGTGCAACAATGCACCCTGTTTTATGTTTTATGTACAGTTAATAAAAAGTGAAGAAAAAAATCAACCCGTTTACATTCCAGATACCATATGAGTTTAGATTCGAATAAGAATTGTAGTAAACCCAGATGTACATATAAAATTGGTATACATGTACCGCAATACGAAAATCAAATGTTTAAATTCCATGGGTTACGACATGTAGATATTACGGTGCTGTATAGCAAAATTTCCTATGCTATGCTCGAACAAAAATGCGATATTACGAAGAAAACGGCCGATCCCTTTGCTTTTCGTAGGATCGCGAATGTACTGTACACTAAATGTAGGCAAGTTTTGGTCTTTTTAGGTACATTTTGACTTTAACCATGTAGGTACATTTTGTTTTGGGTACGTTTAGACCATAATCCTTTTTTTTTTCTACAATATAGAATATGATTTGATCAAAAATTTTCAAAAGCATTTAACTAGTAAAAAAGAAAGGGCTCCGAGAGTTGTTGCTGGAACATGTAATTAATGATCACTGCTTTGGATTGGTTGGATAAAGTGTAGGGAAACCCGTAAGAGTCAATGAGATGTAAGCTGATTGGATAAATCGATAAAAAAGGTTATGTTTAATGTCATAAATTTTGTGTCAAAATCAAGCAATACAATGTTTTCTGTGAAATTTAGAATATTTTACAAACTTGACTCTTCAATTGTCTCTTTAGAATAGTAGCTGTTAGTAGGCATATTGCCTCTCGATGCCATCCAACAAAGGCCTAAAGGGGGTAGGTTTTTCTAAAAATAAGCCTGTATAAAATTGTTATTTTTATGTGTCTGAAATGCTGTCTTACTGAAAGACCAAAGTTTAACCCCCCACCACTTGTGGTGAGGTATTATTAAAATGAATGCTTCTTTTGAAGCACTATTTATAACACCAGGTGTAAGATGAGTTTTTTCAGCATTTGCGAAAGGATGGAAAAGTCCTGCTTAGCATGCAAGAATGATTTTTCATCAAGCTTGGTTGCAGAGATGATACTCACCGGGGCACCTTTGGTCATACAACACCAATAAAAGCATAAACAAACTGTTTCTGTATGACACAAGATCAAACAAAAAAATAAAATAAACAACCTAGAAGTCTTCAGTCACATTATTTTGCTTTTTTTTACAAGGTGGAATAAATGGTGACATGTATTATATAAACCTAATAAGATTATGTCTGTTTTGTAGTGACACAAAATGGCACAAGATGAATAATATACAAGAGTACATTGGGGTCTTAGAAGATGGTAAGAAAATTTGTTGTATTTCAGAATATTCATTTGCAATGACAGAAATTTGCAATGACAGAGACTATATTTCTATATTAAATACTTTGCACAGATAAATGAATAGCCCTAGAAAAGTTATCTTTCACTTACTTCATTTTCCTAAGTAGGAACACATGTAGTGATAGAAAATTGACTTTCGACATTAAAGTGAAGTTAAATCATTGTAAAATTTGGGTACACGTCAGAAAGTTATACACCTACATGTTCCGGAGGCAGTTTGAATTTTTGGTTTCATCACTGTATCTATGATTGCCAGTAAAAGAATACAATTTATTTATTTATAATTGTGAATAGTTTGTGTTTCAGGATGTGAGGAGACTGGGGGTCAGAAAAATAATGGAGAATCTGGCAAAGAGAGTTTTTCAGAAGAGGTGATTTTTTAAAAATGCATTAATTTTATGAACATTTGTTTTACTGTTTTAGAAGGAACATATATTTGTGGTGATGCATTTCTAGATATGTGTCATTTTCTGAAAGAGAAACGTAAATAATTCTTACAATATGTAGGTTCTTGGCAAACTGGACAGAAAATTGGTCGTATATGGGTATTTCCATTGCTATATATATTGAATTAATTTTGACATGCTGATTTTGCTCAATAACTTTAAACCAGCTTGATAGCATGATTGGGCTTATGAAGTAGATGACCCCTAATGTTTTTTTGGTCATATAGCAGTGGAAAAACACTGACTGCTCCCAGAATTTTTAATCTACTGTCTGCTAAGTAAAATGACACCTACATGTTGGGAGCCAGACATTGTTTACTGCATCATTTCTTTTTATTCAGCACATTTTACAGGCAGACATCTTACGGCCAGTATATTTCTGCCTCAACATTTGTGCATGTACAGAATAAAAAAATCTTCTCAGTTGGTTTACGGGTTAGCTTGATGCTATATGCCAGTTCATTTCCTGATATAATTTGTATATTACAATATCTTGAGTTATGAATAACCATTTGCAATAAAACTTGGGCTATAGAAAGATTGGGTGGAGATAGAGTTGTTGGTCAATAGAGTCAAAGTCACTATTTGATTAAAGAGATGGTTTCAGCTCAATAATATGATTCTGGAACGACATATTGCATTAAAATTCAACTTGACCTAAAGGCCATGTGTTCAAAGTAGTACTAGTATTGCCATCTAATTAGACTTCAAATGTGATAAAAATCTAATCAACAGAAACATATTTTGCAGACTGATTTCAAGAAGCAGACTGATGTACGTTCTCTCGGTGCTTATGGAGGTTTTGAAGAACCAACAAATGGTATGTAGTGTTTTTTTATACGCCCGTTTGAAAAACGGGACGTATTATGGGAACGCCCCTGGCGGGCGGGCGGGCGGCGTCCACAGACTTTGTCCGGAGCATATCTTCTACATGCATGAAGGGATTTTGATGAAACTTGGCACAGTTGTTCACCATCATGAGACGGAGTGTCATGCGCAAAAACCAGGTCCCTAGGTCTAAGGTCAAGGTCACACTTAGAGGTCAAAGGTCAAATTCAAGAATGACTTTGTCCGGAGCATATCTTCTTCATGCATGGAGGGATTTTGATGAAAGTTGGCACAATTGTTCATCATCATGAGACGGAGTGTCATGCGCAAGAACCAGGTCCCATAGGTCTAAGGTCAAGGTCACACTTAGAGGTCAAAGGATACAAGAAAGAAAACTTTGTCCGGAGCATATCTTCTTCATGCATGGAGGGATTTTGATATAACTTGGCACAAATGTTCACCACCACGAGGTGGAGTGTCATGCGCAAGAACCAGGTCCCTAGGTCTAAGGTCAAGGTCACACTTAGAGGTCAACGGATACAAGAATGAAAACCTTGTCCGGAGCATTTCTTCTTCATACATAGAGGGATTTTGATAAAATTTGGCACAAATGTTCACCACCACGAGGCGGAGTGTCATGCGCAAGAACCAGGTCCCTAGGTCAAAGGTCAAGGTCACACTTAGAGGCCAAAGGTCAGATACAAGAATGACTTTGTCCGAAGCATTTCTTCTTCATGCATGGAGGGATTTTGATGTAACTTGGCACAATTATACACCATCATGAGACGAAGTGTCTTGCGCAGTTCCCTTCTTTAGAATTACTTCCCTTTGTTGTTACTATAAATAGCTTATATTGTAACTTTTTCATTACTAGTCGTAGGGAAAAATCGAGACCACTATTCTGTAGTACAACATGCATGCTACATCCAATTATGAGGTGTATTTTGACCAATCTCTACCTGGTAAAGATTTTTGTGTGGACTTACAATTTTTTTTTGGATTTTTTTTTTTTTTTTTTTTTTTTTTTTTAAGATTATCTTCCCTTAGTTGTTACTATAAATAACTTATATTGTAACTTTTTTATAATTGACCGTAGGGAAAAAACAAGACCACTTTTCTGTGGTACAACATAGATGTTACTTTCAAATTTTAGGTGTATTTTAATGTATCTCTACCTGGTAAGGAGTTTTTTTGTGGACTTAGAAAAACAAATGACTTACAATGATTACTAAACAACCACAAAATTAAAATTCCATTTGCAAATACAGGTGCTAGAGTAAAGAAATTTGCTGTGACGGGCGTATATTTTGACATTCTGGCACTCTTGTTTTTACTGTTTGAGGATTTACATTGATTGTACTTGACTGTTATTTTGAGCAGTTTTGATTCCATTCTAGAAACTTTGCTTGATCAGTTTGATATTTCGGCCCAGCCGGGTAAGTAGGACTCTAAAATATAAAAGAACAAGAGGACCATTATGACATTTTGTTATTGATTTTATTATTACCCACCCCCACCATGATTCCCAATTTCTCACCTGTGGGACTGAGTACCAGTGATTCAGATAAAACACCAGTTTGAGATTATGAGGCAGTAAACTGTATTTTGAATAAAACAGTTGTGAGAAAATCTTATCTCACCAAATAAGGCATCGCGTGTCTCACACCAGTCACAGATTTCTTTATTTTGTAACTTCATAGCTGTCAAGGCTCCACAAAGGCCACGAGTGTGATCGGAGTTCGAAGGGAAGGTTTCCCTCGTGAGGGTCTGGAGGGCGATGATCCTTAAAAGCCGGAAACGCCCTCACATAGAAAATTTAGACTTTTAACACACAATAGATCTGGTTTTGAATAGTCTCCCTCCATGTTTACTTTTTGTGATGTTTATTCATGCAGTAGAAATAACATGTTGCACCGGTGAATGTAAAAGCTGTATTATACGGTATAAAAACACTGTGTCAACGTCACCTTGCATGTTTGATTCAATAATTTTCTACGAAAAAAACAATTGATTGCTTTATTTCTTTAACATGCATGTGACCTTGAATAGTAGGCGTGTGAGCATGATCTAAGGCCGAAATGCGTGTGGCACATGCGCAATGCGTGTGTCTTGACAGGTACGTAACTTATTGATAGGCTGACTGCGTTGTTTCTGCCTTATTTACTCCAATGTTCACTTAATCTATTATGCACAATGCCAGATAGCCATATTATTGCTCGTCATTGTTACCTGATGTCACTGTAAAGGCTTCTGTGTCTGAGGAGTTAACGTAACTGACCTTTCACTTGCCTTATAGAAAGTTGGTGGGTCTACCTATGTTCTTGCCTGCCAAGAGGGAACCTGGTCTTTCACCATCAAAAGAGTTGAACAAGTCATTATTTAACATAAATTGTGTCTTTTTGGCTGTAAACTTATGCCAATGTTCACTGAATCTGTCTGTATAGAGCCACACAGACACAATTTAGGTAGATTAGAGCCACTCAGACACAATTTAGGTCAATTGATTACTTTTCGAGCTCTCTTTGTTGGACAAATATATATATATGATTTCACAATAACAGTCTGGTAAGTGTAGTGGTAAATTAGTTGAATTAGTTTGCATGAATGAGGAAATCATGTCTTGGGTTTGAGATGTGTACAGAAACTAGCAAGAACCTTGTTTCTGGACAAAATTCCAACTTTGAGATTCCCTTCCACAGTCAAAGTGCTGAAAGTACAGAAAGGCTGGCTACCACAAAACACTGGATGAAAACTGAGGGAAAGATGTTGTGGGTTTTCCATAGCAAACTTAAGGCGAGCGTAGAGTACTGTTACGATGAATCATCTTTATTAACTTAAGAAGTTAGTGTAAGGATACTGCAGACTATAGATGATGAAAAAATTAGGGCTGTGGATCGTCAGACAAGTGGCTATCCGATCCGATCCGCGAGTCGGGGCTGACGATTTACAGATCGAACCACGGATCACCAGCAACAACTTATAATGATACAAAAATGCAAGCCTGTTATTTTTTGTACTGTTTTTTTTTCTATGGAATCTAAGCTTTGCAGTTCTCATAGTGCCCAGTTTAATAGTTTTGACCTATGTTTAATGTTTTGCTCATTAATTAAAATCAGGTTTTGCGGGTGGACTTCTTTAATGTTCGGCCATTCTTGCAGATGAACGATATGACGTCAGTCATTAATATCACAATATTTAGTAACAGTTCCGCGTTTTTTTGATAAGAAAATTTTATTTGTTGGACAGAAATTTTGTATCTAACTTTTTATTGAATTTAATTACTTAAATGATAAATGTTTATTCGCTATTTTGATAGATTCCATATTAATTTTAGTTTGAAAATAGGACCATGCTAACTCTACCTAAGACATTTGTTTACATCTGGTTTAAAATCTAAAAACGTGTAATCATCTTAGATGTGCTAGAAAATATATTGAAGACGTTTAATGTGGCTTTAAATTATTAGTTTTATTGATAGAATTTTACAAATTGCATGTAATAATGAAAAAGATCGCGATCCAATGATCTTGACAATGACGAATATCCATACTCGAACTTTTGGTCAAACTCGTGGATATCCGAGGACTCGGATACTCGTTACAGCCCTAGAAAAAATACATTGTGTTTGCCCCATTGGGGATAACATAATTAATGAGAAAAACGGCACAAAATTCTCACTTGGGAATCTGGAAAATGAAAAGATTAAAAAGTCAGGTTCCGAGAACGCAGTCCAATCAAACCACAACCTCGTAACAGTGTATGTATTGATTTGTACACATAAACATATCTTCAAAATATAAATGAAGTAAACACTGTAGACAAACGGGGGCAAAATAAAAAACTACAGGAATAAAGTCGGGCACCGTCAATGTCAGTAGCAAACACATAGAGGTTAATTTAAACTGGTTTATGCTACTTTTGTAACCTTATCATTGGCCCCCACCATGGTTTCAAAGTAAAACTAAACAGCCAAGTTGATTCATTGACTTTAATATAGCATGGACTTGCATATAAATAAATAAAATCTCATATCAAGGCCACATTTTGGCCCAATATACCATATTTAGGAGACTACTTTAACTAATTTTTCAGGAAGGCGTAGGTTCAAGCCTCACTAGGACCAAACTTTTTTAGCTCACATGAGCCAAAGGCTCAGGGTGAGCTATTGTGATCACTCACCGTCCGGCGTCCATCGTCCGTCCTTCATTGTCTGTTGTCCGTCCGTAAACTTTTACTTTAAACGACATCTCCTCATAAACCGCTGGGCCAGTTTCATCCAAACTTCACAGGAATGTTCCTTGGGTGAAGCTCTACAAAAATTATTCAAATCCATGCAGAACTCTGGTTGCCATGGCAACTGAAAGGAAAAACTTTAAAAAAATCTTCTTCTCAAAAACCAGAAGCCCTAGAGCTTAGATATATGGTGTGAAGCATTGCCTATTGGACCTCTACCAGTTTTGTTCAGATCATGACCCCGGGGTCAAAATTGACCCCGCCCGAGGGTTCATATGATTTTACATCTTAAAAAATCTTCTTCTCAAAAACCAGAAGCCCTAGAGCTTAGATATTTAACATGTAGCATTGCCTAGTGGACCCCTACTAAAATTGTTCAAATCATGACCCCGCCCCAGGGGTCACTTGATTTTACTTAGATTTCTATAGGAAAACCTTCAAAATTTTTTAAAAAATAAACCAGAACGCATAGAGCTAAGATATTTGACATGTAGCATTGCCTAATGGACCTCTACAAAATTTGTTCAAATCATGACCCCTGGGGTCAAAATTGACCCCCCCAGGGGTCACTTGATTTTACATATGAAAATCTTAAAAAAAATTCTTAAAATAAACCAGAAATTTGTCTCTGTTTGAACTTGAGGAAATAACAAATTAAACAAAATAGAAAAGAAAAACGATACGATAAAAGTCTTTTTAAAATGCAACACAGTGCAAAATAATGTTAACTCCATTATGGGTCCACTTTCTTAATATAACTTGAAATACAGTTGAAAACATGTGTTTAAACAAAAATTGCTTACATCTACGCCCCCCCCCCCCCCCTTAAGCAAATTAGAGACAAAGCACTTTATACAATATTACTTTCAGCTTGCGTCAGAATGTTTTTAAAACGAATTTGTTTAGTATAAAAATAGCAAAAAAAAAAACCACTGCCGTTGAAACAAATAAAAATATAGTTTCGATTGTTAATGTAAACATTATTTCTGTAGCAAAATATAACATGTATTCTGTGTATTCTGTTTCATTATATAAATCGTAGAATGTGGTCGTTTGTTTCTTCTCACGTAACTGTGGCAATTCCACGCAGCGATTACATCCCGTAGTACCTATAGCAACTGATCTGAAAGAATTGATATTTAAACAGGTAACAATGTGAATAGTTTAATGAATTACTCAAGTTGTAGTTACTTACTTAATGACTTTCACAGAAGGAAAATGGTGACATGTAGCATTGTCTTGTGGTTCCCTTCTCATGTAGGCAACTTTGGCTCCTTTCTTCTGTTATAGTTAGGCCCATGACATTGATACTTTTTGTTCTGATTCACCATGAACATATAATTTTATATATTTCAGCACAAGATGAACAGACTGGAAGTAGTTTTGAAGACATTCAGGACCTTGATGTAAAAAAGCCTGATATTGAAATTTGTGAACAAAGACCAGAATTTTCTACCAGTATTACTACAATAGTACCAGTAAGTGTGTACAGGTATTTGAATGACTGCAACTTAAAATGCTATTTACTCAAGGTAGTTCTGCATGTTTGATAAACCGAAAGTAATAATGTAACATAATTTATCTGTAAATATATAAAATAAAGAAATCACCTTGCATAAAGAAAAGACAACCATATAATAACATCAACTTTAATAACTTTCTAAAGATAAAATATTATTTTAAATTTGTGGAAATGCGATAAAATTTCAATTATCAGTTTGAAATGTCAATCTTTTTAGTCATAAGTAATATATAAAAAATAAACACAATACCAATATATTTTATTTGATTATATAACAGACAATAATTATGTTTATCTGTGAGAAGAATCACTAGAAGATTATCTAGTTTTGAAAATATCTTGTGATTTTTACATCGGCTCCCAGCATGAAAACTTGCTTGAGGTCTAAAGTTTTCACATCAGTCTAGCAAAAAAATCAAGTACACTCGAAACCTGTTATAACGCTACTCAAAAACCGCGGTATTTTGTTATAACGCGGTATGCTCTTGGCTCCCGAATATTCGGGGATAAAAAAACAAAGCAAAAATAAACAGTCTGCGGATGTTATTTAATTTGATCATAACCAGCGTTAAAACTACATGTACCTGTTTACATTAACACCTTTGCCATGACAACTGTGACAAAAATCAATAATTGTATGCTAGCTTACTTGTTTGCGTATCGCCTTTGTTAAAGTTTGAATACATGATTGTAGACATGTGACTATTAGGCAATCAGTACTGTGTCAAAATTAGATTGTTTGCATAACAAGCGTGTAACATTGGTCATTCAACTATCAAACCGTTTATGTTTGCACCAATTAAGTGGTTGACATGAGCATTTGAGTGAATAAAAAATCAAACAACAGGCCCAGTTTTGTAATAAAATGCAGCCGTTTTTCGTAATCATCACATTCAGTTCATCGGAATTAACGAAGATTCGGTGCACTGAAAGCCATATTGAGATATCATATTTTAACGACGGTGATTTTACAGTTTTCTATCTTATTTATCGATTTTCTTCATGTATTCAACATTAAATTTTTTAAGACTGTCCGCGTTTTTTCTGTTTTAGTTACATAAACTCCCATTGCATATGTAATTTTCACAACCGCGCACTCCTCACACAGCGTTATATGTTTACTTCCGGGATACACAGTTCCAACTTTCTTTTAGAATCACGGCGAAATGAGAAGCTGACACAGCGTTATAATTTTTTTAATGTATTTTTCAGTAGCAATTAAGGTGAATAAATGTCCCGTTTATACAATTAGAATTTTTTATGTAACATGAAACAGCGTTCAAAATAAGTCTAATACATTACCAGTAGGTGGGGTATTGCATATACCGCTTATACGATCAACCCGCGTTATAAATTTAACCCCACTTGATCTGCGGGTCTCGAACCTTGGACCCCTACGACAGCTTTATAACGGGGTCCCAGTGTACATGACAATATCCTTTTATATTTGCCCACTTTTCTTATTCTTGCACACCGGACTGGCATTTTCGGTGATATAACCTATGCCAGCAAAACCAATCTGGTACTTCCCATGTCAGATGCCTCTTATGCTGTTAATGACAACTAACGATCCATACATTGGTTATATATTGTTTATATGAAAAAATCAGGTACCTTGATAGTTACTCTCCGTTCCTTATATTACATTTCTCGATTCAAAATACGTTATTTTATGGTAAGAACATTTCATTACTCTACAAAAGATAAAACTAAAGTGGAACTTTGTTATTCACTGAAACGACATGTTGTCACTTCTGTTTACAAAGTAAATTTCCCACACTTTGTATAAGAATGAGACCTAAAAAGTTTAGTTTATTTTATCATTTGTAAAATATGGCATGCAAGTAAAATTATCTGTTAGAATAAAAAGCTCATTATTATTTATATGATACGCAAGAAGAATATCACTTTTGTGTTTATGAATCAGATAGAAATATCCGTCCCTCAGCCACCTGCGCACTAGTGGTAACGATGTGATCGCCCTGTGTCCGTCATAGTCTGTCTGTCTGTCTGTCGTCAATAACTTGAGTGTTAACACTGTAGAGGTCACAATTTTGGCCCAGTCTAAATGAAACTTGGTCAGAATGTTACCCTTAATAAAATCTTGGATTAATTCGATATTGGGTAATTGTTACAATGTATCTGGGATCAAAAAGTAGGTCACCAGGTCAAATCAAAGGAAAAGCTTGTTAACACTCATCTTAATAGAACTTTGTCAGAACGTTACCCTTAAGAAAATCTTGGACAAGTTTGATATTGGGTCATCTGGGGTCAAAAACTAGGTCACCAGGTCAAATCAAAGGAAAAGCTTGTTAACACTCTAGAGGTCACATTTATGATATATCTTAATGAAACTTATTCAGAATGTTAATCTTGATGATCTCAAAGTCCAGTTTGAATCTGGGTCATGTAGGGTTAAAAACTAGGTCACAAGGTCAAATCAAAGGAAAAGCTAGTTAACACTAGAGGACACATTTATGACCATATCTTAATGAAACTTGGTCAGAATGTTTATCTTGATGATCCATAGATTGTTTTCAAATCTGGGTCAGTTGGGGTCAAAAACTAGGTCACCAGGTTAAATAAAAGGAAAAGCTTGTTAACACTCTAGAGGTCACAATTTTGGCCCAATCTTAATGAAATTTGGTCAGAATGTTACCTCAATAAAATCTTGAACGATTTTGATATTGGGTCATCTTGGTTCAAAAACTAGGTCACCAGGTCAAATCAAAGGAAAAGCTTGTTAACACTGTAGTGGCCACATTTATGACCATATCTTAATGAAACTTGTTCAGAATGTTAATCTTGATGATCTATAGGTCTTGTTTAAATCTCGGTCAGATGGGGTCAAAAACTATGTCACTAGGTCAAATCAAAGGAAAAACTATGTCACTAGGTCAAATCAAAGGAAAAGCTTGCTAGGCCACATTTATGACTGTATCTTCATGAAACATAATCAGAATGTTAATCTTGATGATCTTTAGGTCAAGTTTGAATCTGGGTCGTGTAGGGTCAAAAACTAGGTCACCAGGCTAAATCAAAGGAAAAGCTAGTTAACACTTTAGAGACTACATTTATGATCATATCTTAATGAAACTTGGTCAGATTGATGATCTTGATGATCTTTAGGTCAATAGGTCACGTGAGCAGTACAGGGCCTTCATGGCCTTCTTGTCTTACATAGTTATCTCTGGAAGCATTTGATGGAAGTTGATAAAACTTTGCCCGGGTATTCCTTGGATGATCTTCTACCAAAGTTGTTCAAAACATTTCATTCCATGCAAAACTCTGTTGTCAAGGCAACAAAAATAAAAATGTAAAAAAAATCTTCCTCTTCAAAACCACAAGGCAGAGAACTTTGATGATTGCTATGTGGTTTATATCATTCATTCATGCACCTGATGTTGAAATTGGTGCCACCCAGATTTTTTTAGCTCACTTGAGCAAAAAGGTGAGCTATTATGATCATGCTGACCATCCATCATCAACAATAATTATTGTATTAAAACGACATCTCCTCAAAAACCACTAAATGGATTTTGTTAAAACTTGGCATGAATGTTTCTTGGATGATCCTCTAACAAAGTTGTTCAAACAGTTCCGCATGGTTGCACGTAGGGACTGCCAATGCTAAAAATAAGAAAAAATCATCTAAGGACATCTCCTAAACCGATGGTCCTTTTTTGAAATAATTTCACACAAATGGTCCTTATGTCACCCTCTACAAGACTAAGATATACCAGTTTGTCAATACACAAAGCTGCCAGCATGCATGGTCACTTTTCCCTGTATGTATATAGTGGAAATTAAAAAGATTTCAAAGCAGCTACCCTGATTTTTAATTAATTTTACACAAATGGTCCTTGTATGACGCTCTACCAAAATTTTCAAATTATTTTGATTCATCAAAAAACATGCCTGCCAGGGGGCATTTAAAATAATTTTACACAAATGGTCCTTGTGTGACCCTCTACCAAGATTGTTCATATTATTTCGATTGGTAAAATAACATTGCTGCCAGGGGGCCTGGTCACTTTTCCCTATATGTATATTGGAAACTTGCAGAAAATCTTCTTGAATAAAACTGTTTGCCCGATTTGAAATAATTTCACACAAATTGTCCTTCTGTGACCTACAACATTTCCTTTAAAAAGCAATGAGTAGATTTTAATGAAACATTACACAAATGATCTCTGGGTATCTCTCTTTCAAAATTGTTCAAATGGTTCTGGTTCATTGAACTTATTAGGCTTTTAAGTTAAAATAGGTTTGCAGCAGTCAGACTTCAGAAATCATTTATTCTAGAGCTTTGATATTTTGCATGATTGTGTTATAAGGGTTTGACTGCTCTGTACTTGTACTATTATGTTAAACACACTCAAAGCCTTGTAAACATGTGAGCGCTTTAGGGTCAAAGACCCTCTTGTTTTTGTACTTATGTAGGATACACTAAAATTTCTTTAATGTAAACTGTAATACCTTGGCCTATATCATTGTGTAGTGTTTTTCATATCATGCTCTTGACCTTAAAATTTGCCTTGCCTGAAAGTTTCACTTTTGTTGCGCATGTAAATAGTTGAATGAGTTCTATTTTTTATTTTACAGCATAAGGTCACTCCTGTTCTTCCAGGTGTTAACAACGCTTCAGCATCACAAAATGTTCTCCGTAAGTCTGAAACTTAACTTTATTAACCAAAAAGAATTATTACATAATTCATTTATTGTGAAATCACTTATCATATTCAGCTCACCTGAGCACAAAGCGCTCAGGGTGAGCTGTTGTGATCGCACACCATCCGGCATCTGTCCTCTGTCGTCAAAAGTTGTATTTAAAAGACATCTTCTCCAAAACTACTGAATGAATTTTGATGAAACTTGGCCTGTATGTTCCTAAGATGGTCCTCTACCAAATTTATTCCAGTGGTACTGCTTGGTTGCACATAGCGCCAGAGCTAATAATAGTAAAAATTTTCAAATGACATCTCCTCCTAAACTGATGGTCCAATTTTGAAATAATTTCACACAAATGGTCATTATGTCACCCTCTACCAAGATTGTTCAAATTTGTCCAAAAACATGGTCACTAGGGGCAGCAACATCACTTTTCCCTATTTGTGTTTAGTATTTAGTGGAAATTAAAAAAAAAATTCTTTTGTGAAACTACTGGCCCGATTTTAATATAATTTTGCACAAGTGGTTCTTGTGTGACCCCGTACCAAGATTATTCAAATGATTCTGATTTGTCTCAAAACATGGCTGCCAGTGTGCATGGTCACTTTTCCCTATATGTTTATAGTAGAAATTTATAGAATCTTCTTGTGTGAAACTTTTAGGGACTTCTAATATAGACTTACATAGGAAAAAAAGCTTCAAAAATCTTCTTGTCTAAAACCACACAACCAGGGGCATTTTATATTTGGTATGATGAATTGCCTAGTAGTCCTCTACCAAATTGTTCAAATTATGCCCAAGGGGTTAAAAGTGGCCCAAGCCCGGGGTCACTTAGTTATTATGAGTTATATGGGAAAAAATACTTAAATAATTATCTGATCCTATTTCCAAGACTGTTAAATTATAATTACCTGATGATGTGAAGTAATATGATGCCACTTGACTGTGAACTTGACCTACTGACCTACTTTCTTGTTTTTTAAGATACAGCCTTTAAATTTGGATGACATACACACTTTTGCACATCGATCGTAAAACTGAATTTCATTGACCATGAATGTGACCTACTTACTTTCTTAATATTTTAGCATCAGTTTGACATTTGAAACATGTAGCTCATATTACTCAGGTGAGCGATCCAGGGTCATCACGACCATCTTTTTTTCAAAATGTGATGAATTTTAACATTTATGACATTTATTAATTAAAAGTGAAAAAAACAGATAAAAAGTGCTAGAGTTTTACATCTGTTAGGCTCTGTTTATTATTTCTGGTAATGATGTTGCCTATTGTAATTCAGAAATAGAAGAAACTAAACAATTAGATGAATTGAATGATGTCTGTGGTGGGGACTGGCAATACCTTGCATTGCTTATGCCAACAGCTGATAAGAAGGAGATGCTTGGATTAGATGACAAAAATGCAAAACAGGTCACCATCACATACATTGTTCAGGATATGATACAAAGAAAACAGTCATTTACAGTGATAATGAAAGATTTGATTGATAGAATACGAAGGATTGTATCAAAGGAAGTCCATTGGGCATGTTTAATTGTCAGGCTCAAACAAACTGGTGAGTTGATGTTTTTAAAATTATACATGAATGAAAGAATGAAAGGAGAGTAAATTTTATGTCCCCATTTTAGGCTGGTTTTGAAAAAAATGATTATTATGTTATGGCAGTATCCATCTGTCCATCATCTTTTTCCTTTTACACACTTTAAGGAACTATTACAGCTACAGCTTTCAAACTATATGATGACTAAACTGAGGATTCCTATTGTTTTAGGGTCAATAAATAAAAGATGTAGAAGTCAGGGGAGACATAAACTGTATGCCTGTCCATCACAATTTTGTGTGTACATAACCCCTCGAGTTTCCATCGAATTCAAATAAAACTTGGTGTTTGTCATCAACATAAAATGGGTAAATGCATATTTTCAGGAAAATGATTTTTTATTATTTGAGCTCACCTGAGCCAAAGGATCAGGATGAGCTATTGTGATCGCTCACCATCCGGCATCCTTCCAGATTTTCCTTTGAACAGCATCTCCTCCTAAACCATCAGGTCAATTTTGATGAAACTTTACAGGGATGTTCCTTGGATGATCTTCTTTAAAAATTGTTTAAGAATTGAATTCCATATAGAACTCTGGTTGCCATAGCAACCAAAAGGAAAAATTTTAAAAAATTTCTTTTTCAAAATCACAGCCCATAGGGCTTTTATATTTGATATATAGTATCATCTTGTGGTCCTTAAACAAGGTTGTTCAAATTATTCATTTGGGGTCAAATATGGCCCCGCCCTGGGGATCATATGGTTTACAGGGGCGTAGCTAGGCATTAGAAAATGTGTACGCAAGCATTCTAGGGGTTTTTCGTTTGCTAGAACGTTTTTGGTGCAATCTGGGAGTATTTTCACAAGAAATAGAGTCAGTAAAACGTGTTAAATACATGTGCTTATTTTCCAAAGTGGAGTTTTTGACATTACAAGTGAAAATTGTCATTTAAATCTTTTTCGTTTCAAAAAATGCAGAGAAAACATTTAAATGCTCACTTCCGCGATGTCTTCCTAATTACGTTTCTCCAACAATAATGATTTTTTAAAAATTAATTTCACCAAAAAATGATATTTCGGCCTGGTTAATAATGTTAACTTAAATTTAGTAGTATAACTTTAATTTGTATAAAGTCGTGTAAAATTATTATGTGCATATTATTCTGATGGTAGAATTGACGGATGTAAAATATAGTTCAGTTCATTCAAAAAATAAGCGCCAATTTCCTACTCTTCCTTCTAGTGAAGTTATCTAGAACAGACTCGCTGTTCAGTACATTTTCCGGTAAACGATTAACAGCCCAAGTCCCGACAGCGTGTCAGTGGTCATTGTGTTCAATGTCTTTACTCGTCTCAATATACTGAACGATCGTTGATACTGGAATACTAACACAGAGTACAATACAATTAGAGGATATAGGTCTTGCAGTGCTGCTTTGAATAATGGTATCTGGCAAGCTGAATGGAATGTCTGTCTCAATGGCGCCCTCCCACCTATGGAAAATCAGGTGGCAACAGTGTTTGATTAAATATTTCAACGAGATTATTATGTTTCCAGTTAATACACTGAACCGCTTTCAAAACGCCCCACTTATATAGAATTGTATGCATTATAAGTAAAACACACACTACAAAAATGAAAGTCACAAGATGACACAAAATGTGTAAAAGTAAGGAACTTTGCCTTAAATGCTGATCAAATCAGCGAATATTTTTCATCAAAATGGTTTTAAATGCATTTGTCATTAACTATTAAACATTAACATTGAACTTTAGGTGTAAACCAAAAGGCTCTCTTTACTGCTATTTCTTTTTAGATTTGGAAAAACAGCGTAAAATTTTGAATCCTTTGAAATATTTTACCAAAATAAAATATCATTTCATGTTAAATAAAATCAACCGTCCTGTAGAATGTATGTCGTAAATTAACCTCGTATCACCTAACTTTACTTACGCTACCGGTAGCCTTTCCGCAATAACTTTAAACCTACCAAAAAGAACTGAATACATTTTTCAGGGAATTTAGAACAATGTATAAGATAACGTTTGATACAAAATGAACAATGAAATAAGGCTAGCAGATTTTATCACTATCTAATCCGATGAAACCCTAGTTTTTTCAAAGTCGCAAATAGCCAAAAATTATGCTACAGTAGTTACTAGCGCGAGTGTTAATGGTTTTCATTAGAAATATTCTTGCAAATTCAAAATAAATTGAATCCTGATGATCTAGTACGTGACTGAAACACTGGAGATTTTTGAATATTCAAATATGCATTGATAATTTTAATACACACACGACATCGTTTCATGAGACAGAACATCACGTGTCATGTGGTTGAAAATTTTATATTTCCTAATGTCCAAAGATAATGATAACAATTTACATGTTTATTAAATGTACTGAGAACTATATTGGTAGCAATTAAATGATTTTTTTTTTTAAATTAGGAATGTTGACTTTCACGTCATGAGTTGTATTTATTGGAAATAATTGCAACTTTGCAAATCATCGGGGCTTCCTCAAATAAAATACAAAAGGTTCAAATTACGGAAATGTTTGTTGTTAGTTAGTTTTCCTTCAAACAATGCCTGATACCCCCTCCCCCTTCAGTTTTTATTGCATTTTTAGATTGTTTGTGTTTTTAATTTTTGAGGACCATGTGTACTCAACTGCGTTTTTTGTGTATAGGTAGCTACGCGCCTGGCTTACATAGACTTATATAGTGAATACGTTGAAAATCTTCTTGTCTGAAACCACAAGGCATAGAGCCTCAATATTTGCCATGTGACATCATCTAATAGTCCTCTATAAAGATTGTTCAAGTTATGCCCCGCGGGTGAAAAGAGGCCCCATTCCAGGGGTCCTAAGTTTTATATAGACTTATATAGGAAAAAAACGTTAAAAATTTTCTTGTCTGAAACCACAAGACCTAGGCCATTGATATTTGGTATGTAGCATTGCCTTATGAGTTAAATAGGAAAAAATGCCTTCTGATCATATTTCCTAGACTGTTTTATTTTTATAACCTGATGACGCCCTAGGGGTCACTTGATTTTACATAGGAAAATCTTCAAAAAATTTCTAAAAATAAACCAAAAGGCCTAGAGCTTATATATTTGACATGTAGCATTGCCTAATGGACCTCTAGAAAATTTGTTCAAATCATGACCCCCGGGGTCAAAATTGACCCCGCCCCTGGGGTCACTTGATTTTACATAGGAAAATCTTCAAACAATTTCTAAAAATAAACCAGAAGGCCTAGATCTTAGATATTTGACATGTAGCATTGCCTAATAGACTTCTACAAAATTTATTCAAATCATGACTCCCAGGGTCAAATTGACAATGCCCCATGGGTTTACTTGATTGTAGATAGAAAAATCTTCAAAATTTTCTTAAAATAAACCAGAAAGCCTAGATCTTAGATATTTGACATGCAGCATTGCGTAGTGTACCTCTACAAAATTTGTTCAAATCTTGACCCCTAGGGTCAAATTGACCCAGCCCCAGGGTTCACTTGATTGTACATAGGGAAGTCTTCATAAATTTGCTAAAGATAAACCAGAAGGCCTAGATCTTAGATATTTGATATGTAACATTGCCTAGTAGACTTCTACAAACTTTGTTCAAATCATGACCCCCGGGGTAAAATTTGCCCCGCCCCAGGGGTTATTTAATTGTACATCGGAAAATCTTCCAAAAAATTTCTAAAAATCATCAGTTTGACATTTGAAACATGTAGCTCATATTACTCAGGTGACCGCTTGATGTCCGTCGTCCGTCAACAATTTCTAAAAAAATCTTCTTCTTGAAAACCACTGGATAGAATTACACCAAACTTCACAGGGATGGTCCTTGGGTGGCCCCCTTTCAAAATTGTTCAAAGAATTGAATTCCATACAGAACTCTGGTTGCCATGGCAACCGAAAGGAAAAAAACTTTAAAGATCTTCTTCTCAAAAACCAGAAGCCCTAGAGCTTAGATATTTGGTGTGAAGCATTGCCTAGTGGACCTCTACCAAGTTTGTTCAAATCATGACCCCGGGGTCAAAATTGACCCCGCCCCAGGGGTCACTTGATTTTACATAGGAAAATCTTAAAAAATCTTCTTCTCAAAAACTAGAAGCCTAGAGCTTAGATATTTGACATGTAGCATTGCCTAGTGGACCTCTAATAAAGTTGTTCAAATCATGACCCCGGGGTCAAAATATACCCCGTCCCAGGGGTCACTTGATTTTACATAGGAAAATCTTTAAAAAAAATCTAAAAATAAATCAGAATACCTAGAGCTTAGATATTTCACATGTAGCATTGCCTAGTGGACCTCTACAAAATTTGTTCAAATCGTGACCCCCTGGGTCAAAATTGACCCCGCCCTAGGAGTCACTTTATTTTACATAGGAAAATCTTCAAAAATTTTATAAAAGTAAACCAGAAGGCCTAGAAAGAACTTAGATATCTTACATGTAGCATTGCCTAATTTGTTCAAATCATGACCACTCGGGTCAACATGACCTTGCCCCAGGGGTCACTTGATTTTACATAGGAAAATCTTCAAAAATTTTCTAAAAATAAAACCAGAAGACCTAGAGCTTAGATATTTGACATGTAGCATTGCCTGGTGGACCTCTACAAAAGTTGATCAAATCGTAATCCCAGGGGTCAAAATTGACCCCGCCCTATGGGTCACTTTATTTTACATTGGAAAATCTTCAAAAAAATTTCTAAAAATAAACCAGAAGGCCTAGAACTTAGATATTTCACATGTAGCATTGCCTAGTGGACCTCTACAAAATTTGTTCAAATCATGACCCTGCCCCAGGGGTCACTTGATTTTACATAGCAAAATCTTCAAAAATTTTCTAAAAATAATAAAAAGAATATTACATATGTGATTTTCCACATCGAATTTATTCAACTTGTTTTATAAATTCAGTATGAAAAGACACTCATGTTACATCTTCTATGCAAAGGTCAGACCAATATGAGTCCTTGTTTTGCTTTTTATGCCCCCAGCATCTACTGATCAATACAAGAATGAATTGATACTAATACAGATGTAAACTGTGACCATTCCTCATCTTCAAACATCACGTGACCTCAGTTTGACCTTGACCTCGTTTTGGACTTAGGTGCAAAATTTATCGACAAGGATGCCACTGGGGGCATCAAGCGTTTATTGAACCGGTGCACGACATTACGTCGAAAGACATATGATAGAATAAGACAATTGGTAGAATGGACATCTGATCGAATACAACAAGTGGTAGAATGGATATTTGATAGAAATGATATAAGTGTCGAATTTCGTCGAAAAGTTTTCGAAAACTTGTCGAAATTACCTGTCCAAAACATCAAAGGCAAAGAATGAGTTAAGAACGAAAGTAAGAAAACAAAACAGACTGTATTTGATTTATTATCAGTATAAATCTATAAGTCAATCGAACTTGTCAAAAGAGGTCATACAGTTGTATATTCCTTTACACCGTGGAATGTCTATCAGAGCACATTGATGGTGCTACATGTATTTCTAATAACGGAAGTTGTAAGCAACACCTCGAAGAAAGTCAAAACTCTATCGTCAGATCCGGTGATTAAACGTCCCTTGCATGTTCTATTTTGACATTTCCAGTAAGTTTTTCAACTTTTTTGATCACTTTTGTACTTCCCATAAACATAGCCATCCAAAGTCAATTTCTTGGCTCCCCTTGAACTTGTAAAATAACTTACATTTTTCTCCATTTTATTTCACTTTCAACTAGCCATGTACTATATCACAAGAGAAATGATTTTAAAACCTTGCAAAATCGACAATTATTTACAATGTATTATAACTGTACAATATAGCTCGCAGAGTAATTCTGATTTTCGCTCACCTAGTTAATTGGTCAAATCGCGCGTAACTTATTCTTGAACCGTGTTTTAGGTAATCAAATAGGCCAAAGATCAGGATGCAGACCAGTGCGACACAACGTCAAAAATATCACAAACAATTATTCGGCGAAGTGTCGTATGAATATGTTTCGACCATTTGTCGTATTCGACAATTCTTCCATTCTTTAGTTTGTCCATTTGACTAATTGTCTTATTCTTTTATTTATCTTTCGATGAATGGTCGTAAACCCTTATTGAATGCAGCCTCTTGTTTTTTGCTGAAGCACTCAAGTTTTATTAATCCCCCGCCGTGGCGGAGGGATTATAGGAATGGTCTGCATCCGTCCTTCCGTCCGTCCTTCCTTCCATCCGTCCTTCCGTCCGTAACAAAATCGTGTCCGCTCCATATCTCCTAAACCCCTTGAAGGATTTTCATGAAACTTGGGTCAAATGATCACCTCATCAAGACGATGTGCAGAACCCATGAGTCAGCCTTGTCGGTTCAAGGTCAAGGTCACAACTCAAGGTCAAAAGTTTGAGCCTGCCATTTTGTGTCCGCTCTATATCTCCTTAACCCCTTGAAGGAATTTTATAAAACTTGTATCAAATGATCACCTCATCAAGACGATGTGCAGAACCCATGAGTCATCCATGCCGGCTCAAGGTCAAGGTCACAACTCAACCCGCCGTTACATAACTGAAATACTGTTGAAAAATGGCGTTAAACCCAAAACAAACAAACAAGGTCAAAGGTTTGAGCCTTCCATTTTGTGTCCGCTCTATATCTCTTAAACCCCTTGAAGGAATTTTATAAAACTTGGGTCAAATGATCACCTCATCAAGACGATGTGCAGAACCCATGAGTCAGCCATGCCGGCTCAGGGTCAAGGTCACAACTTAGGGTCAAAGGTTTGAGCCTTCCATTTTGTGTCCGCTCTATATCTCCTAAACCCCTTGAAGGATTTTCATCAAACTTGGGTCAAACAATCACCTCATCAAGGCGATGTGCAGAACTTATGAGTCAGCCATGTCGGCTCAAGGTCAAGGTCACAACTGAAGGTCAAAGTTTTGAGCCTTCCATTTCGTGTCTGCTCTATATCTCCTAAACCCCTAGAAGGAATTTTATAAAACTTGGGTCAAATGATTACCTCATCAGAACGATGTGCAGAAATTATGAGTCAACCATGCCAGCTCAAGGTCAAGGTCACAACTAAGGGTCGAAGGTTTGAGCCTTCCATTTGGTGTCCACTCTGTATCTCCTTAACCCCTTGAAGGATGTTCATCAAACTTTGGTCAAATGATCACCTCATCAAGAACTCATGAGTCAGCCATGTCAACTCAAGGTCAAGGTCACAACTGAAGGTCAAAGGTTTCAGCTCTGTATCTCCTAAACCCCTTGAAGGATTTTCATGAAACTTTGGTCAAATGATCACCTCATCAAGACGTTGTGCAGAATTCATGAGTCAGCCATGTCAGTTTAAGGTCAAGGTCACAGCTAAAATCAAAGGTTTACCCTTTCACTATCCATAGCAGTGGCGGGGGATTTAGCTGTCTTTCAGACTGCCTTGTTTTCTTCTATTTTTAGAGACCCTGAAACTGGATGACTTAACAAAACTTCTTGAGGTGGTAGGGGACTTTGAAACATTATGGGCATTGCTTTCCATGCCATGTCACACACAAGAGAATATTGGCAGAAACGAGAATGAAGTGCGCTTTCCAGATATGAATGAGTTGTTAAAGCAGCTGGACATTATTGTTAGAAAACTAGAGGAGAATGGTAATCTACCCACAGAAGATAGGGAGAAAAACAAGTTATGTGCATTATTATTGCCAGAATTTGAACCATTGCTTGAAATTGCCTTATCTTTAGGAGGAAAGGGGCTGAAGCAAAAATTTAAACGGCTTTCAAGAATGGAAAAAGACAAGGAAAGATTCAACATATATTTGACATCAATGGGGATGGAAATGATTGGTATGTTACTAACTTTTCTCAAAGCAAAATATAATAATGCAATTTTTATGTTCCCGAAGGAGCAGCATATATTTGCTGCTTCGTTTGTGTGAGTTATTGCCATTTGAATTCATAGGAAGCTTCACTCCCAAGAGGAGATGTGCATATTTTCTTCCTTTTTTCAGTTGGATGATTTTTCACTGCGTAATTGCACTTTGATTATTCAGTATTAGTATACTGTAGCAACATTTCTTGCCCAGAGTATACTTAGCTTTTACCATTTGATATCCCGGTATGTCTCACCAGTGTTTAAGTCTGAGACATTATTCATATTTAATCTATGTCCATAAGTGTTCTTTATCTATTGATACAATAGGCAGTTCAACAAAGACGCATATAAAAAAACAATAAAGGGAAATAAGTAACAAAATAAGTACACTCTAAACCCGTTATAATGCTACTCGATATACCGCGGTATTTGTCATAACGCGGTATGCTCTTGGCTCCCGAATTTTCGGGGGTAAAAAAAAAATTAAACCAGTCCGCGGATGTTATTTAATTTGATCATAACCAGCGTTAAAACTACATGTACCTGTGTACATTAACACCTTTGCCATGACAACTATGACAAAAATCAATAATTGTCTGCTAGCTTACTTGTGTGCGTATCGCCTTTGTTAAAGTTTGAATACATGATTGTAGACATGTGACTATTAGGCAATCAGTACTGTGTCAAAATTAGATTGTTTGCATAACAAGCGTGTAACATTGGTCATTCAACTATCAAACCGTTTATGTTTGCACCAATTAAGTGGTTGGCATGAGCATTTGAGTGAATAAAAAATCAAACAACAGGCCCAGTTTTGTAATAAAATGCAGCCGTTTTTCGTAATCATCACATTCAGTTCATCGGAATTAACGAAGATTCGACGCACTGAAAGCCATACCCTTACAGAAGCAAGCCTCTGTGGCGTACATGCTGCGTATTTGCTGTGTATATGCCGCAAACACAGTAGTATGCCAGAGGAGTACATTTTACATACACCGCATGCCGCGTACATGCCGTATACTATTTCGAAGAGTACACAGCATGTACGCAGGAGGTTACTAGTACACTTCAAGTACGCAGCACAGAGTACACTGCATGTACGCAGGAGGGACTTGTACAAGAAAATAGTACACTGCATGTACACCGCAGATACTGTGAAATTTGTGCAGTACACTTCATATATGCGGAAAGTTTTTTTTATAAGTTAAAGTCTGAAGTACACTTCATATACGCAGGAGAGACTTGTTCATTTTCTTTTGGTGTTTATACTTAGAATTTTTTTAGGTAAAAGTCTGAAGTATACATCATGCAGGAAGGATTTGTACATTTTTTTTTGGAAGCAAGAAATTGATTTCCGAGTAACTTTTATCTTAATAGCATAGAATAGTTCAGATTATTCTGAACAATGAAAATTTGCCAAACTATTTGCAATGTTCATTTGTGAAGATTACATCTAAGTGATTTCTGAGCTGCACCTTGCATGCAATGTAAAGTAACACCTGTATATGCAATTATAATGAAAAATTGAGCAGTGAACTGTGTCTTACCCATGCTCCTCAGCATTTATCGCAGATTTGCCATATGCTTTAAGTGCACTTGTTACTGAATGTCCAAAGTCGAATTATTGTGCATTTTAGGTCACTATTTAAAACTGTTAATTTTAAACTAAATATGGTATTTTTGAGCATTATGAATTTTGTTTGATTTAGAAAAGGCTGCACATGCACAGTAAAACCTGTTCTCAGCAGTTTTGCCACAAGAATACATAGCATGTACGCCACAGGAGTATACAGCATGTATGCAGCAGGAGTACACAGCATGTATGCCGCAGGAGTACACAGCATGTACGCCGCAGGGGTAGTACACCGCAGGCTCATTTGCATGTGAAAAGTGTATGTGCCGCGTACATGCTACGTACTATTTCTCCGGTGTACTTCCCGCGTATTAGATTCCTCCAGCGTACATCCTGTGTACTATGTAGTCCACAGCATGTACGCAGCAAGTAGTACGCGGCAGAGCTCATTTGCATGTCAAAAGTGTACTACAAACGTACTATCGGTGTATGTGCGGTGTATATCCTGCAAACTATTTAAAGCCCTTGATTTCAGTACACATCATGTACGCGTCAAATACGTTGTATGTACATAGCAAGAGTACCCGGCAGGCCTTTTTCTTCTGTAAGGGTATTGAGATATCGTATATTAACGACGGTGATTTTACAATTTTCTATCTTATTTATCGATTTTCTTCATGTATTCAACATTAAATTTTTTTTTTTAAGACTGTCCTCGTTTTTTCTCTTTTAGTTACATAAACTCCCATTGCATATGTAATTTTCACGTCCGTGCACTTCTCACACAGCGTTATATGTTTACTTCCGGGATACACAATTCCAACTTTCTTTTAGAATCACAACAAAATGAGAAGCTTACACAACGTTATAATTCTTTTAATGTATTTTTCAGTAGCATTTAAGGTAAATAAATGTCCCGATTATACGATTAGAATTTCTTATGTAACATAAAACAGCGTTCAAAATACATCTAATACATTACCGGGGCCTCCGTGGCCGAGTGGTTTGAGTCGTTGACTTCAAACCATTTGCCCCTCATCGATGTGGGTTCGAAACCTCATTTGGGGCGTAGAATTCTTCACGTGAGGAAGCCATCCAGCTGGCTTACGGAAGGTTGGTGGTTCTACCCGGGTGCCCGCTCGTGATGAAATAGTGCACGGAGAGGCACCTGGGGTCTTCCTCCACCATTAAAGCTGGAAAGTCGCCATATGACCTAAAATTGTGTCGGTGCGACGTTAAACCCAACAAAATAAAATAAATAAATAAATCTAATACATTACCGGTAGGTGGGGTATTGCATATACCGCTTATATGTATACGATCAACCTGCGTTATAAATTTAACCCCGCTAGATCCGTGAGTCTCGAACCTTGGACCCCGACAACAGCGTTATAACGGGGTCCCATTGTATGATAAAGTAATGGTCCATTTGTTGCACTTTCTCTGAATTTCCTCAATCAATATGTGTGTAAGTTGCATATACTCCCTACAGTAGTTTTAAGAGTTATGCACTGAACAAGAAATTTCAATGAATATATATAACTCTAAAAGGTTCTTGCACTTGATATATCATCATGATTGTCATGCTGATCATTGGACATTGGAGCAAAATTTTTGTTATCCCCCCCCCCCCCCTCCTTCCCCTTCAAAGAAGGAGGGGCATATTGTTTTGCAGATGTCGGTCAGTGTGTCGGTCGATCTGTAGGTCAGTCTATATGTAGACCAATTCGTTTCCAGATGATAACTCAAGAACTCTTGGGTCTAGGATCATGAAATTTGATAAGGAGATTGGTCATCACCAGTAGATGACCCCAGTTGATTTTGAGTTCAGTAGGTCAAAGATCAAGGTAACACTGACCTGGAACAGTTAAACGGCTTCCGGATGATAACTCAAGAATGCTTGGGCCTAGGATCATGGAAGTTGAAAAGGAGTTTGGTCATTACCAGCAGATGACCCCTATTGTTTTTATGATCAGTAGGTCAAATGTCAAGGTCACAGTGACAAGGAACAGTAAAACGGTTTCCGGACAATAACTCAAGAATGCTTGGGTCTAGGATCAGGAAAATTGATAGGGTGGTGACCAGCAGATGACTCCTATTGATTTTTAGGTTAGTAGGTCAAAGTTCAAGGTCACATCGGCCAGGAACAGTTAAACGGTTTACAAATGATGACTCATGAACGCTTGGGCCTAGGATCATGAAAGTTGATAGAGAGGTTAATCATGGCCAGCAGATGACCCCTATTGATTTTGAGGTAATTTGGTCAAAGGTTAAGGTCACGGTGACCTGGAACAGGTGATAACTCAAGAACGCCTGGGCCTATGATCATTAAAGTTGAAAGGGAGGTTGGCCATGACCAGCAGATTATCCCTATTGATTTTGATGTCAGAAGGTGAAAGGTCAAGGTCATGCTGATCCAGAACAGTTGAACGGTTTCCTGGTGATAACTCAAGAAGGCTTAGGCTTAGGATCACAAAACTTAATAGGGATGTTGATCATAACCAGCAGATGACCCCTATTGATTATGAGGTCAGTAGGTCAAAGGCCAAGGTCACAGTGACCAAATAGTTTCTGTTCCTTGTGCAATTACTGAATGCATTAAGGGGGGATTTCGCGTTCTACGAGCTCTTGTTAAAATCCATCCATGAATGACAAAGTTAAAGAATGGACAGGAAATTCAGTAAAAGGAGATAATTCAGAAAGTAAGGGAAATTGATATAAGGTTCTTGCATGCGACATGTATTCATGTCATACTGATCATTAGTGTTAAGTTGTTGTTTTTTTTTTAAATCCATCTGCCAGTGACAAAGTTATAGACCAGACTTGAATTCTGAATGGACATTCAATAAATGGACATTCAAAAGTAAGACAGGTAAATGTATAGTTGTATAGTTCTTGCATGTGACACATTGTCATGCCATACTGATCATTTATGCCAAGTCTGTTTGAAAACAAATCCATGAACAACACGGACAACACAATTACAGACCGGACACAAATTTGGGACAAATGAACAAATGGATGGACCTAAGCACAGACATTGCAATTACTATATGCTGTTTGAGAGGTGGGATTGGCAGAGGGGGAGGGGGATAAAAATAGGAATTTTATACATTTATTATGTCTCCCACCACACAGTGGTGTGGGAGACATATTGATTTACTCCAGTCTGTGTGTGTCTGTCTGTCTGTCACAAAGCTTGTCTGCACTCTAAAGCCGAACATTTCTCATCTGATCTTCACCAAACTTGACCAAAATGTGTTTGACCATGAGACCTCAGCCAAGTTCGATAACTAGCCAAATCCACCCAGGCACTTTTAAATTATGGCCCTTGAATTGCTGATTGGATCCATTCATCACAGCCATAGAGAGAAACTAGGCATTTTTCAATGGGGCCTATTCATCAAAGCCATCGAGAGAAACTAGACATTTTTCAATGTTGCAGTTGTGGGCGCTTTTCTTACTCCTCTGTGTGTGTGTGTGTTACAAAGCTTAACTGCATTCTTAAGTCAAACATTTCTCATCCGATCTTCACCAAACTTGAACAAAATGTGTTTGACCATAAGACCTCGGCCAAGTTCGATAACTAGCCAGGACACTTTATGGCCATTGAACATAATTACCAACATCTACTGTGCAGCATTGTAGACCGGTTACTCCACTCCACTACTGTCAGACAGCATTGTAGACCCGCACAGCATTGTGGACCAGTTTCCACTACCAACGCAGCATTTTAGACCGGTTACTCCAACATGTGAATAACAATAGGCCACAAACAGTATACACAGACAGACTTACTATTCAGACAATTAGTCAGTTATGGGAGACATGTGCTTTTCTCAAAAGCACCTCTAATTTGTATTTAATTTTGTGGGTTATTGCAGTCCTAAAAGACAAGGAAATTAGTCTCATACAAGTTACATTACTTTTATTTTTTGTATGATTTCAGAGTCAAAGGAAATACTACTGGTAGATAGACCACATTCAGAGTGCCTTTTTGAAACTCATTATATAGAAAACTGTAAAATGGTAGGAATGCCAATAAATAGGCATGGATGGGGGGCAGGTACACTTGGATTTCCCATAGTCAGGAAAGGGAGCAACAATGCATATGCTATTACCAGTAGCCATGTGATGTTAATTGGAGAAGATGTGGATTTACCAACAAATAGCAGTCGCTCAATAAAGATAGAGCATCGGCTCTGCTGGTTTAGAAAATGTCAGCTTCACTGCTATCAGTCAGATATTGAGATTGGTTTTGTTGTATTTGGATACTGTGAGCTTGGAAATAGGGAAAAAACTGGAGTTGAAGTTGTGGTGCTGCAAATGGTGGAAAAACGACAACATATAACAGAGAATTATATACAGTACAAAAATCTACAGAATTTGCTCATTTCAAACTGGGTATTCTTAGGTAAGTAAGCCAAAGTCATTTATAGCATTCAAGCATTAAGACAATGATAAAAACTTGTGTTGATTTTCTCTTCATATACAGTAAATTTTCAGTCAGCTGGGTGCAGTCTTAAAAAAAAGTTACAGCACTTTTATTAGTGATAACTGCCTAACCAGAAGTGTGCAGAAATAGTATCATGTGCTTTAGTTTACATTAATTAGCAGTAAACATTTGGAAATACACTAGCTGATCTCATTTTTAGCACAAGGTGAACTCTTGTGATTGCCCTTTGTCTGTCATCTGTCCATCCACAATTTCTTGTGAAAACGATAGGGACCGTGTTTAACAATTGATTTTCAAACACAACTTGTATTGGCATAATATCTTGTTCCATTCGAAAACTGGCTAGATTCCTTCATGGGTTCCAGAGTTATGCTATTTTGACTTGTGAACATGAAAGAGACCACATTTTGCAAGTGATTTTTATCAAACTTGCACACAACTTGCATTGGCATAATATCTCAGTTTCTTTTAAAAACTGGAAACTGGCAAGATCCCATCATGGGTTCCAGAGTTAAGGCTCCTTAAAGGGCCAAAATTTGCTATTTTGGCTTTTACAGCCATTTAGAGACTTCATTTATTAGCTAATCTGACTTTTGTGCCAACTGTGAGTGGTGGGGGACATATAGATTTGGTCTTGTCCATGCGTCCGTCCGAAGTTCGTGATGCACCTAGCTCATAAAGTATTTGATATAAATTAATGAAACCTTGCATTAGTCTTAATCATGATATAAACTTGCGCACCTCCTATTTTTAATCTAGGTCCGCGCACTATTTCTAGAGTTATGGCCCCAGAAATAGTCAAAAATGCACATTTTCACCTTGTGACAGGCCAAGCTCAAATAGTATTGATATAGATTCATGAAACCTTGCATGAGTCTTAATCATGATATGAACTTGTGCACCTCTTATTATCCCCCGACAAAAGTCGGAGGGATATAGTTTTGGCGTTGTCCGTCCGTCCTTCCGTCCGTCTTTCCGTCCGTCCGTCCTTCCGTCTTTCCGTCCGTCCGGAGCCATATCTAGGAAATGGTTGGGAATATTTATTTAAAACTTCATATACATGTTCACCACAATGAGTTCTTGCGGCCCGTCAAGTTTCAGTCAGATTGCCCAAGTAACACCAGAGTTATGGCCCTTAGAAGTTTCTAGTGTTAACTATATAGGGTACTATAAATATGGCAATTTCTGCATCATAACTTTTGATATATTTGACCTAGAACTATGAAACTTAAACAGAATTTAGATCACCATAATGTGGTTGTGTACAAACAATTTCATTTGGATTTATTTGTAAATTAAGAGTTATTGCCCTTTAATTGTATAAAAATCCACATATTTGTACATAACAAACTTACCATTTGGTAGAATTTCATTTAATTTCTTTCATTCTTTTCCATGAACATTTATTGTAAACATGTGAAGTTGTGTACCCACACCTGGTCACCCCCTTACCTTGATCACACACCTCCCCCCCTATCCCCCCGACCCCCCCCCCCCCCCCCCCCCCCCCAAAAAAAAAAAAAAAATTCATTCCTTACTTTAGACTTTTTTCAAACAAACTTCATATACATGTTCACCACTATGAGGTTATGGGGCCCATCAAGTTTCAGACAGATTGCCCAAGTAACACCAGAGTTATGGCCCTTACAAGTTTAGGGTACTATAAATCTATAGATATGCCAATTTCTGCATCATAACTTTTGATATATTTGACCTAGAACTATGAAACTTTAACAGAATTTAGAGCACTATAATGTGGTTGTGCACAGACAATTTTGGACGGATTTATTTTTGTAACTTCAGAGTTATTGCCCTTTAATTGTCAAAAAATCAACATATTTGTACATAACAAACTTACCATTTGGCAGAATTTCATTAAATTTCTTTCATTCTTTTCTGTGAACATTTATTATAAACATGTGAAGTTGCGCACCCACACCTGGTCACCCACTTGCCTTGGTCACACCCCCTCCCCCTCCCCCCCCCCACCTCCCAAATTTTTTTTAATTTTTTTCATTTCTTATTTTAGATTTTTTTTCAAACCTTCCAAGTTGTACCATTCCCCCACCTCACTTCTCCACCCAGTCATGCCCACCACTGATCATGCATCCTCTGCCCCCCCCCCCCTCCAACTCCACCCTTTTACCTTTTTTTTTTTTCATTTTTAATTTTCAATCAATATTTATAATCAACATGTGAAATTTTGTTTCCTCTCCCGTTCCCCTGCACCCCCACCCCCTAAAAAAATATATATTTCCATTCCTTTTTTTTTTTTTAAATGTTCAAACCTTCAACATGTTAAGTTGTGACTGCACAAACCTTGCCCTCAGCCATGTTCAAGATATCTTACCTGTGTTCTCTTAAGGACATCTGATCTTTTAAGTTCAAATGTACATGTAAAACAGCAACACCTGGTGCCAAACCACTCAAAGACAATATTTCATTCCAGTTAAACTTCAAGCTCACATTTCAATTAACTGCATTTAATTTTAAAAGCTAACCTTGTTACAGTAAGCATATCCCATTCAAAATAAATTCTTTAGTCAGGATCAAAGTATCATACATTTATTATGTACTCTTTAATTAAACATTTGTTTTCTGTTAAATTGATTTTGACTAATGAAATTATTTGCTTCTTATTAACATCCTTAACTTTTTGCCGGATATATCTTTTTGCCATTCCTCACCACAAACCCTTTCGGCGGGGGATACCAATTCATCGAATTCGCTTGTTTTTCATTTTGGTGTGCCCCCTATTTTTAGCTCACCTGTCACAAAGTGACAAGGTGAGCTTTTGTTATCGCGCAGCGTCCGTCGTCCGTCCGTGCATGCGTCTGTGCGTAAACTTTTGCTTGTGACCACTCTAGAGGACACAGTTTTCATGGGATCTTTATGAAAATTGGTCAGAATGTTCATCTGGATGATATCTAGGTTAAGTTCGAAACTGGGTCACGTGCGGTCAAAAACTAGGTCAGTAGATCTTAAAATAGAAAACTCTTGTGACCTCTCTAGAGGCCATATTTTTCACAAGATCTTCATGAAAATTGGTCAGAATGTTCATCTTCAAGTTGATGATATCTAGGTCAAGTTCGAAACTGGGTCATGTCCGTTCCAAACCTAGGTCAGTAGGTCAAATAATAGAAAACCTTGTGACCTCTGTAGAGGTCGTATTTTTCATGGGATCTGCATGAAAATTGGTCAGAATGTTCATCTTGATGATATCTAGATCAAGTTCGAAACTGGGTCATGTGCGGTCAAAAACTAGGTCAGTAGGTCTAAAAATAGAAAACCCTTGTGACCTCTCTAGAGGCCACATTTTTCACAAGATC